>NW_012137080.1:1055481-1063617 GCF_000956105.1 Propithecus coquereli | reverse complement strand
TAACAATAACACTTGTATCCCCTAATATTTTGAAATAAAAATTATTTAAAAAAACTCCCTAAGACACAAGGACACATTTTAATCTAGGGCGGGGTCAGGATTATCAGTATCACTGTCTTCCACCACCATCTTGTCCCACTGGAAGGTTTTCAAGGACGATAATATGCATGGAGCTGTCATCTTCTATGATAACATTGCCTTCTTCTGGAACACCTCCTGAAGGACCTGCCTGAGGCTGTTTTACAGTTAACTTTTTCTTTATAAGTAGGAGTACACTCTAAAATAACAACAAAAGTAATATATAAACCAGTAACACAGCTGTTTATTATCATTATCCAGTATTATGTACTGTGCATAATTGTTTTGCTAGACTTTTAGATGACTGGCAATGCGATACGTTTGTTTACACCGCGTAACTACTAACGCGTGAGGACTGCATTGTGCTACGAAGTTGTGATGGCTCAACACGTGACCGTAGTTATTTCCTACCTGTGTATCTCTGTGCAATGTCACTTCAAGCCTTTTGCTCGTGCTCTAATTGAATTGTTTACTTTTCTTTACTGCTGAGTTTTGAGAGTTCTATATATAATTCTAGATGGTAGCTCTTGGTTAGATATGTGACTTGCAAATATTTTCTCTCACTTTGTAATTTGTCTTTTCATTCTCTTAACAGACTCTTTTGCAGAGGAAATGTTTGTAATTTTGATAAAATCCAATTTATCAATTTTTTCTTTTTTTTTTTTCTGAGACAGAGTCTCACTCTGTTGCCCTGGCTAGAGTGCCGTGGCGTCATCCTAGCTCACTGCAACCTCAAACTCCTGGGCTCAAGTGATCCTCCTGCCCCAGCCTCCCGAGTAGCTGGAACTACAGGCAAGCACCACAATGCCTTGCTAATTTTTCTATTTTTTGTAGAGATAGGGTCTTGCTCTTGCTCAGGCTGGTCTCGAACTCTTGGCCTCAAGCAATCTTCCCCCCTCAGCCTCCCACAGTGCCAGGATTACAGGCACAAGCCACTGCACCTGGTCCCATGATAAATTTTGAGTTTGATTTCAATGAGTTCAGTGTGAAGCAAAATGATGAAGTTATAGAGGTGTTACAAATGCTAAGTTCCAAATGTAAAGCCTTGATGAAAATATTCTGTAAACTATCAGTCAATCCAAGGTTTCCTGTATCTGCAAGTAACTTCAAAAGTACACACAATTCTCTAAACCTTTTCATCTTACTGTAATGTCTCTAGTTGTAAAAAAGAAAAAAAAAAAGATATATGAACCAAATGAAGATGATCGATTTATGAAAAACATCATAGAGATGGAGAGGTAGAGAATGTTTTATTTTATTTTTTTGTTATTTTTGTGTAATCCACAAAAGAGACATAAAATGAAAGCACTGGAAAGATTTAGATAATAATTCTTTTCAAAGGTGTTGAATTCCTGGCAATCTAAATAAGATAAATACTCTTTGTGAGAGTTAAATGATCCTTTTAGGTATAATGAAAACATATTGTGATTTACTAAATGCATCAAATTACTAGTCCCCACGTAAAGAAAGAAATATCTAAATATGAGTTTCCTTTTAAGGTAATGGCTTACTTTTCCTGTTTCCCAAGATGCCTTTAGCCTTTCATAGGCTTTGTAGGTAGCATTAATTT
Source organism: Propithecus coquereli (assembly GCF_000956105.1). NCBI lineage: Eukaryota > Metazoa > Chordata > Mammalia > Primates > Indriidae > Propithecus > Propithecus coquereli. The sequence continues at coordinate 1,061,969 of NW_012137080.1, read as the reverse complement.
TGCAGTACAATGCTCTCGAGAATTCTCAGCGTATCTCGTTTCCTCAGGAAAGTGTTTTGGAGGATTCCCTTGCTTGGTTTTGTGTTACTAGCTTCACGTAATCACATAAGACTGTTTTTGACTGGATCAAAATTACCTTGGAAGTTCTGGGAAATTTTATAGATGATAATATAGATATCTATTTCATGATTACATCTGCAATTGGCATTCAATTTTCTCTGAGGAAGGGGGACACAGGCAGTGGATTAATCTCTAAACCTCATTTCAGCCTTATTCACGATAAAGATTGAGCAGGACTCTAAACTATCAAGAAAATTCGTGTGATTTATACTTGCCTCTGCTTGCCTATTTTCTGAGACATTTGCTCATGCAATAGGAAAGATGGGTAGGGATGATAACAAAGAGAAGCAGATGAATGGATTAGCCACCACTGGCCGGAAAGTTTTCTTTCCAAATTATAGCATCTGAAATTCTACTCAAATGTCTTTATGTCATGGTGTAGGTATAAAATAAAAATAATAATAGATGATTGACTATTGAATTGGGAAAAAAATAATAGTAATGCAAAATTTGACAGCCTAAAAATTAACATTTCTCGCTCTGGTAGTATATTTCACTGTACTGGAAGGCAGTATTTGGATAGAGCTTTTAAGTTGGTACCATATGGAAATGCCATTTTTGTAGGTCAGATATTAATAATGTCATATGGTTCAATCTACACGAATTGCTTAAACAGATCACTCATAATAGGCAAGATATTTTTAAAGAGCAAAATCAAAGACTGTTCTCACTGTGGTGGGTGAGCAAGAAAGGGATTGGGAAGAGAAAATACAGCGTGTTGGATCACAGGAAACAAGAGAATCAATTGTTCTGTCCTGTGGGAGAACAGGCCAACTATCAAACCTTCATCCCTACCCCACCTCACCAGCCCCTGTGTGCACAGATGTGTTCACAGGTGAATTGAGGTGTTAGAGTCTGAATCAGGCCCAACTCAGAGGAGCCAGCCAATCCCAGCATGACAGGGAGCTGCAGCTAGTGCTGTACCGTGAAGAGGAGCAGTAAGCTTTGTCAACCCTGCAAACCCCCAGGACTAGTGTGAGCTATGTAAATCATGGCGGATAGTGCTATTCAAATCTAAACTGAGAGTAACCGCAGTCAGAGAGACAGATGCTTCTCTCTAGCAAGGATAGACTGCGTTGGTGCTAACATAGCATGATACGCAGAAAAAATAATCATGGAAAGATTCAGAACTATAATAAAAGGAGCAGTGCCTTGCGTCTATTCCTATCCTGGTGTGGGATCCATAATATTTATTTGGTACTTTGTAGAATAATTCCAGGAAAGCTCTGATTTTTTTTTCTTATAGACAGATTTGTGTGCCGTACCTGCTGTATTAGTTGAGAACTGGTTTGAATTTATGAACTTACATGCCTCAGTGAGGAACAAAGCCAAAGTTCTCTATTTAAAATGTAGCTAGGTTTCTAGAATTAGTTGTTCTAATTGTTGGCACAAGCAGCCAATGTAAGTTCTAAAACTCACACAGCCTTCGGGATCTAAATTTCTGTTAGCTGGTTTTTTGTGTTTTTGGTATTTTTTTGGTGTGTGTGTCAAATACGGTATCTGTGGTGTACTAAGGAGATGTACATCACAGGGTACAGTCTGCTCTGGAATATAGAGCACCGACTACACACAATAGGGAGATGAGAGGAGAAGCAGCACAAAACCCAATCGTTCCTGTTTTGTGCCATGTGCAGTAATTTCCTCTGTATATGTTCACTCTAGTTGAAGAGGGGAAACACAAAAGGCAAAGTCATACAGAGTTTCAGAATTATTCTCAAGGAGTTTTCCTTGCTCACTAGGGAAAACACATGGAGGATAACTACTGCACCTACTAAATAAAATAGAAATTTAACTTATAAATCCCAAAGAAATGCATCACAATGTCTTATGGAAAGAAGTTGAGTTTATACCTTCAGCTGACTCTGAATGATTTTAAGGTAACGTCTGGAGATGAGTCTTAAGAGAACATTCAGACAGCAACAACTGGTTGAAAATCAACCCAATGTGGACATCTCCTTATGTGTGAGAGAAGCTATTAGCAAGAGGGTCCAGGAGGGAGGACAGCTTGGATTACTGTAGGGAGACATTTCTTTCTACAAAGCTCCTTTTTGTCAAAAAGATTAGCTGATTTAAAAAGACGTCAACTTATTTTTGCCGAGGAGACTATTCGCTGCCTGTCATTCAAGTAGAAATTTAAACATCCATGGAAAACATCAATCCTATACTAATTGAGACCTCATAAAGAATCTAAGATCATTTTTTGCACTTAGTGTACTTTTGGTGTGTAGATTATGATTTAATTTTTATACATCATGCACATTTCACTCCCACATGTCTATTATGTCAAAAAATGTAAAACCAAACATCAGGATACTGACATCCTCTGTGCATAACAAGATAATGCCAGAAAAAAGTTATGGCAAATCTTCAAATAAGTAGAGTCAACCTGATGCCTCTACCATTTGAGTCACTTCATAACCATGTAACATTCATCAGAAACGTTTTCTGCTTCTGGTCGTTACCAGAAAATGTTTAAATTTAGATCACATGAATATTATTAGAAAATTTTGAGGAGGCTATTGCTGCTAAGATTTGAATACATTATTATAATTATTTTAGATACAATTAAATTGGTTGCAAACACACTTCCTTGAGGGGAGATTTCTGGTTTTATTTCTTACTGGTTTTATCTGTGTGGTCAAAATAAGTGCAAATATTCATCATCCTACTGAGTGTATTTTACTTATCATTTTTCTCCCTAGGCAATGCAAACTCAGTAAGTAAAGTAAATAAAACCAGCCTCTTCCACAAGGCCTGACACTGACAGATAGTCCTAATGGCCAGATAGCAGGTATGCAAATTGCAGTACCTATGCTTGTTGAATGAATGAAGTGGTTGTTTGCAAGATTAATGTAGCAAATTGCAGCGTATTAACCACATGGTGGTATTTCAGCCTCTCACTTAATATTTTTCTTTCTTTTTTTTATTTCAGAATATTTCAAACATTTTGGTTACATGTAATGCCTTTGCCTCACCCAAGCCAGGGCTAGAAGTGTGCCCTTCCCCCATACAGTGTGCTCCGTCTCCATTAGGTGTGTGTTTACCCACCCCCACCCTATATTTTTCTATGTATCATATTCATTTTCAAATATCAAAGATAGGGCTGATGAAAGATTGTAGACAATAGGATTTCAAAACTTTTCTGCTTTTTAATATGGTTCCAACTTCTGTCTGTCATCTCTCTCTCTTGACAAATAACCTTGGCTTCAATTTTTAGACAAGATTGAACTCCATATCCCATGCATGTCTTACTAAATAATTTTCTTCTTTATCACCTCCAAAATCCTTGTGTCTATCCAATGGACCTCTGTTCCTTCTTTTCTAGGTAAAAATTACCCCCTGCCCTTGCTAAGTACAAAGCTGATATCTGAGCTCATGATTCCGTTTTCCCTGTCCTCTCATTTGATCACACTTTATGTGCAACCAACCATCAGTCCCTTTTCCATCTTGAGTTTTACATTCTCTGCTTCCTCTCTCTCCTCTGCCTCTAAACATATCAAGTTTTCTGGTACAAGATACTTTCCCTGGATCCTGTCAGCATCTCGAGTTCTAAGTATTTCAGTAGAGTGCAAGGTTTAAGAATCTAGAATCGACAGTTAGACTGCCTGGGTTCAACTCCAGTTCTGCTTCTTACCTGTGTGATGTGAAAGAGTTTCCTCTCTGTAAAATTGGCTTAACCATAACAGTGGTGTGCTCTTAAAAATAGTCTGGGCACAGGTGAGAGTGGAAGCCCTGATTTGTGCGTGTGCCAATTTCCATTGTGTAAATACTTCCACCCTGGCTGATTTCAAGCTACCATCTTGAGTTGGGATGAGATGCTCACATTTAGCTCAGGGAGAGGGTATCAGATGGCTCAAAGGCACCACTGAGTCCCCCTTTCACAGGGTTATTGTGATGATTGATATAAAGTAAGCAAAGCTTATAGACTAAGCCTTCAGGAAGTACTAGCTATTATCTCTTTATAGGGAGAATGTAAAAATATCCTCCCCATTCATTTACTTAAACCCTCGGGAGCTTTGTGGGGATAGAGCATGGACTTTGCAGCTAAATAAACTTCGTTGAATTTATATTTCACTGTGTGTTTGTGACTTTTTTATTAATATGTAAGATAGGGACAATAATGTCTACATTCAGGGTTGGGAAAACTACATTAGATAATATATGTAAAATACTTAGGACATAGAAAATGTTCATTAAATGTTTGCTTACTTTTTCACACCCTACTGAAATTATCTTCAGATAATCACAACAATGCAAAACAAAAATGTATAAATCCAATGATTTCTCAGTTCTTCATCTCCTTGTCCTTTTTTGCATTATTTCATATATTTTATTACTCTCTCTCTGAACTTCCATAATATTGAATCCTTTTAATTTTCCTATCTCTTTGCTTTTATTCTGTCTCCTTCATTGATTTCTCTTCCTCTGTCTGCCTTCTGAAGGCAGATATTCTCTAGAGTTTTCTTTTTATTTTGTTTCTTCACCAATCTTATGCACTGCTCCAGCTTTGGTGTTTGCCTCTAAGCCACACTTGGCCTCTAGTGCTGACGTCCACTGTACAATACTGATTAGTCATAATTCTCGCTTATGCTATAATCTAATTATTGGCATTTGTACATATTTATTTAGTGATATAATTGATACCCTGGGATCCATCATTCAAATCAAGATTTGCAGTACAACTTGCATCCACATTTGTGCTCCTCTCTCTTCCCTTCTCCTGCCTCTACCCTTCCTCTTATCACTGTCTTGAATTTTGTGCTTGTCATTCTCTTGCCTTTTTTTTTAGTTTTAGCACTCACATTTACTTCAACATTTTATTTAGTTTTGCTTGTTTTTGAACTTTAAAACAAAGATTTTACGTGTGTATAGTCTTTTAGGACTTGCATATTTCTCTTAATATATCATAAAGATAAAATCATTTTGCTGAATGTGGCTCTAATTCATTCATATTCAGTGCTGTATATTAGTCCATTGTATGAATATATCACAATTTATTTCTCTACTCTTCAGTTAACGTACATTTTAGTTGTTTCTAATTTTTGCTATTATTAAGCAGTGTTGCTGTGGAAATTCTTGTTGATGTCTTCTTGTTCACACATGCAAGATTGTCTCTAGTTAAGGTATATGTCTAAGACTGGAATTGTTAGGTTGAAAGGTATGCACAAGACAATACAAGATAATGTTAAAATTTTTTCCAAAGTGATTATTTCAATTTATACTCCCACTATTAATATATAAGAGATCTATTGACCCACATCCGCTACACTTGATGTTGTCAGACTTCATCATTTTTGTCACTCATAATTGTATAACATGGGATATCATCTGGTTTTGATTTGCATTTCCTTGATTTCTGGTGATGCTGAGCTTTTCGCAGGTTTACTGGTCATATGTGATTCCTGTGACATGATTGTTAATGGTTTTTGTTGTTGTTGTTCTTTGAGCCTGTTTTTTTTAATCTGCAAAATTTAGGTATTAGTGCACATCATATGGGATTTAATCCAATATTGTATGCAAAGCATCTGGCTTAGTGTCTGTAACTTGGGACATCTTTAATAGAACTTTTTCTTTCCTTTTTGTTCTTGAGGTCATCTTCTGGTCTTCTTATGTCTTTGTAGATCCTTCCCTCCCTTTTTTCTCCCTTCCTTTTCCCTCTCTTCCTTCCTTCCTTCCTTCCATCCATCATGCCAACCTCAGCCCTTCTCTTATATTCCAGCTCAGTGTCTGAGGCTCTGTAACCTACATGGAAGGACCATCTAAGGAACCCAAAGATGCTTACTACATTTTTGGATTTCTAAGAAACCTATCTGAATGGACCACTGCTCTTTTTCCCCCACCTATTGGGAAGTGCTTCTACTTCATCTTCAACCACACTTTGTTGACAATTTTCCCAGTCTTTAATCAGAGACTCCTGTTCTCTTTTGAATCCTGTGCCTACTGCTCAGATCAACTTTTCTTTATCAATATCAGTTGTGGAATTTTTTTCACCACGGCCTTTCTTATTTCTGTCCCATCCTGCAGTAAATTACCAGATGCTCACTGAGTCCTAAGATATGACTCTACTATGCACACCATAATCCTCTAACTCTGGGCTTCAAAAGTGATATTGTGCATGTGAATCACCTGGGAGTCTTGTTAAAATGCAGATTGTGATTCAGTGCATCTGAATGGGCTCTGAGGAACTGCATGTCTAACAAACTCTGAGGTGATGCAGCTGTTGCTGGTCTATGGACCACACTTTGAGGGGCATGGATTTAGATAATTTCCAAAGGTTTCTTCCAGCTCTGGATTTTAATGAAACGGGAGCAGTAAACTATAACTTTCTATTCCAGAGATCACTTTGCTATCTTTTCTCTGTCTCATTA
>NW_012137080.1:1051882-1053171 GCF_000956105.1 Propithecus coquereli | reverse complement strand
CATCAAGAGTTCTTGAAACATAATTACAATGCATTCTTTATCTAAAAAGTTTTTAACAATTATAATTCCAGAGAAATGAGTATTTGGTGGCTGGAAAAGATTAGCACTAAGAGAAAAGATGGAGGTCAGAGACTATGGAAGAAGAGCTCTAAGGAAGCTGGGTTTGCTGGTGTTTGCTTTGGGCTCAGATACTGCTGAATGACAGTCCCCAAATCAGTTTCTGTTGTGAAACAGAAGGGTAAAGAGGGTTCTCCCTTTGCTGTTAAAATCCAGGCCTCTGCTTAGCATGTTATATTTATTATGACATTTAAAACCCTTAGTTTTGTAAATTAGTGCTATCCCCATTTCACTGGTGAGAAAACAAGCTTACTGAGTTTGAGTCACTTGCCCAAGGGAACATGGCTCAAAAATGAGGAGCTGGAATGTGGTCTGACATCTGTTGGCTTCCAAGTCCTTTCACCCTGCTGTTTATGACATACATGCACAAACATTATGGTCTCAACTATCAACCCCATAACCCTGTGAAGACAAACTATTACAATGTAATCTTAGAGATAGGGAAACTGAGGCTAAGAGATTTTTTTCCATGCAGACAAAAAGAAGTGTAGAGTGACTAGCACAAAAACAAGACTAGTAAACAGAGGTGGCAGGACACAAAGACATTCCTATTGCTAGCTCTTTCCCCAACACTAAAGCTCACAAGAGTCAACTCTTGCTCTTCAGTTTCAAATTTTTAATTTCTCCACATCAATAAATGCTAAAATTTATTCATTCTTTCACTCATTTACAAATATTTAGTTAGTGCATAGTATTTTATAAGGAGGTTAAAATATTTAAGGGTGAGGAAATATTTAAGATGCTTCTCCCTAATTCTTGTCTCCTAAGATTTAAAACAATGTGTATTTCATCTTTTCTTATTTGAAGTAAACAAAAAGCAAAAGCTCAAGGTGGCACCTGACTGAGCTTTTATTTTTAATTTTTATGTGAGATCTGTGGTAGGTTAGATCAAATTTTAGAGAAAATCATGTACTTGCAGTCAGCTGAGATATGACCTAGTTTATTTTGTTGGCAAATTGCCTCCTTGACTAAGGAAAAGTCAAGGCCTAAGCATGTCTGCGGCCAGAATGATCTCTTTGTATCCTGGAGGATATGACCTTGCCTACTCTAAAGCAAGTCACAAACTCAAGTCAAAAAAGGGACTTGAGAGTGAAGAGCTTTCTTTGTGCTTGTGGTAGCATAGAAATTGACATAGAAGTGACAGGTATAATATGAAGAGTAAAAAAAAAAAA
>NW_012137080.1:1050323-1050838 GCF_000956105.1 Propithecus coquereli | reverse complement strand
ATTAATTTTTGTACATGGCAAGAGATAGGGATCTTGTTTCATTCTTCTGCATGTGGCTATCCAATTTTCCCAGCACCATTTATTGAATAGGGATTCTTTCCCCCGGTGTATGTTTTTGTCTGCTTTGTTGAGGATCAATTGTAGGTAGATGGTTTTATTTCTGGGTTCTCTAGTCTGTTCCATTGGTCTATGTCTCTACTTTCATACCAGTACTATGCTATTTTGGCTTTAGCCTTTTGGTATAACAAAAATTGTTTCTTTGAAAACACAAACAAAAGTGATAGAAAACTAGCCAGTTTGACCAGAAACAGAAGAGAAAGGACTCAAATAACCTCAACCGGAAAAGAAAAAGCAGACATTACAACTGATATCATAGAAATACAAAACATCATACAAGAATACTATGAAAATCTCTGCACATACAAACTCGAAAACCTAGAGGAAATGGATAAATTCTTGGAAGCACACAATCTTTGTATTTTTTTTTTGTTTGTTTCCATTTCATTTAGTTCTGC
>NW_012137080.1:1047638-1050273 GCF_000956105.1 Propithecus coquereli | reverse complement strand
TGAAAAAGTTTGAAATATTGCAAGAATCACCAAAAAGTGACAAAGAGACATGATGTAAGTGCATTCTGTTGGAAAAATGGGGCTGATAGACTTGCTTGAAGCCGGGTCATCACAGATCTTCAATTTGTAAAAAATAATGCAGTATCTGTGAAGCGCAATAAAGCAAAGAACAATAATACAAGGTATGCCCGTATTATTACTTTAAGAGAGAAAAGATGCATCAGGAAAAACATAGTTCTTTCCTGGTATTTTGCCTTAAACAACTAGATTTCCTCTATGTTCAGACCTAGTTAAAATTTGACCTCATAAACCTTTTTTTTTAACCTCATTTATCCCATTACTCCACTAATGAATTCTGTGTATTCATATAGCACTAACCAAGGGGAAGTGAAACTCATGAGACACTTAAAATAACATCCCCAAAGAGAGAACAGAGCAAAGAAATTGAGGAAGAGAATAGTAAGACCAGAGGAAGAGTCGGGGTGGAAATTCAGGATGCTTGCATTTCATTTTGCCATATACACCATATAACCAATTAGATGCTCTCGAAGTCCCTCCTTACTCTCTCCTCACTTGCCCATTTTCTTTCCCTATTTTTCCTTTTCTCTTTCCTTTTTCATATGCTTCCCTTCTCTTTCAAACCTTTGTTCTTTAGGGATCAAAGTAATATTAATATTATAATTACAGCTGCCATGTACTGAGCATCTGATATACGTACTGCAATGTAAGAAAGTTTATAATGGACGGGACCGGGATTCAAATCTAGGTCCTTCTGACTCCCAAACCCCACCTGCCTTTCCCTGCCTCACATTGCCTCCATGTTGAAATTCAAGGGGGAATAAAAAACAAATTTGATTTTTTTCCTTGTTAAAAGTAAAGGAAAAGGCAGATTGCAAAAAAAACATGCTTGCGATGTTTCTGAGTCATTCATTTCAATTTTCCTTCAAACAAAAAGAAAACCAAACCCAAAGTCATCATATCTTCCGTCTTTTCCAGTGTCGAGTGGCGTTGCAATATGTGGAAGCCAGATCCAGATAAAATCTTTGCAATCAGAGTACAGATACTAGCTAGAGAAGCCACATGCATAAGCTGCTGAAAACGAAGGACTGACCATAAGTCATGGGATATTTATATTCCTGTTTCTAAATAGCTCTCATTCATTATACACTTACATATAATTGTCATCGTCAGCTGAGTTTAAATTAGGAGAAACTTCCCACTGCTGGCAGCAGTGTTGAATCAAAAAGCAATTTGTATTTTGCTAAAAGATAAAGGTGTTTCAAGGCTTCCCTGTACAAATGTGGCAAAGATTTAGTATCAACAGCTACCCCCATTCTCTTGGCAATGTTCGTTTCTTCAGTAAATTGCAAACAAATTTGCAATTTTGTTTGTTATGTTAATATTTCAGCAATCATGACAGCCATTTACTGTGGATCTGATCTTTTGGAAGTCTTTCTGTCAAGCTTTCCGGAGAAAATAAATTGCGTTAGTTACTATAAAGCTTAACTGAGCTTAACTAATTGGCAATTCACATTCAAAACTGGATTACATATGGTATCTGTTATTTTTGTCTAATAAATGTGTTTTAGAAATAATTTATCAAGGTGAAATTCATATAACATGAACAGTTTTAAAGTGACCAATTCAGTGGCATTGAGTGCAAACACAATGTTGTGTGACCACCACCTCTACCTGGTTCCAAACATTTCCATCGCTCCAGAGTAAAGCCCCTTATCCATTAAGCAGTTTCTTCCCACTCCTCCCTCTCCCCAGCCCTTGGCAACCATCACTCTGCATTTTGTCTCTATGGATTGACCTATTCTGGCTATTTCATATAAGTGGACTCCTACACTATGTGCCCTTTTGTGTCTGGTTTCTTTCACTTGGCATGGTGTAGACCCATCTACATGGTACCATGCATCAGGACTTGATTCCTTTTTATGGCAGAATAACATTCCACTGTATGGCCATACCAGTTTGTTTATCCATTCATCTGTCGATGGATAGCTGGGCTGGTTCCACCTTTTGGCTATTGGAACTCGTGCTGCTATAAGTGTTTTTAAACATTGTTTTTATTAAAGCTGTGTAGGCACACAGTTTCTAGAGTCAAATAATTCTACATGGCCTCTTAGAAAAAGCAGCCGTTCCTGGAACAACCCTCATACCGCTTTGCCACTGAGTTTCCCAGCTCTCTAAAAACTGGGGGGAATGTGAACTGTTCTGGGCCCTGCATGGCCTTTGGGAATTGTTCTACCCCTTTCTGGTAGTTCTTTCCTGGCTTGCATGCATGTGCCAATCAGTCCTCAGCCTTAGGACTCCAGAGCTCAGGTGCTCTTTCCACAGCTCCTCCTCTCTTGCACCTGTCCCTGTAAATTCTAACCACCCAGGCTTCCCTACACTCACTCCATCTCTGCCTCCTCAACTCTGCTCTCTCTTTAGGTTTCCCTCCCTGCCTTGCAGCCCAGAGATTGCCTCCCTCTGAGCCAACTGTAGGGTTCACCTGTTGAATTCCCTTTTCTCAGAGACCACAATGCTGCTCTGTTTTCTGTTGTCAGAAAACCATTTTTTTCATTCCAGTTTTCTAGGTGTTTAAGGCAGGAGGATTGATAAATCCAGTTGCTGTTACTCTACCCTG
>NW_012137080.1:1044322-1046765 GCF_000956105.1 Propithecus coquereli | reverse complement strand
TTCTTTGAGATGTGACATTATGTTGTTAATTTGTGATCTTTCTCTCTTTTTGATGTAGGCATTTAAGGCTACGAACTTTCCCCTTAGGGTTGCTTTTTCTGTATCCTATAGATTTTGATATGTTGGGTCCCCTTTGTCATTCACTTTGAGGAATCTTCTGATTTCTGTCTTAATTTTGTCATTGACCCAAGGATCATTCAGCAGCAGGTTATTTAATTTCCATGACTTTGTGTATATTTGAGTGTTTCTTTTAGAATTTATTTCTCTTAGAATTAATTTCTACTTTTATTCAACTGTGGTCTGGGAAGATACATGCTATTATTCAATTTTTTTGAATTTTCTGAGATTTGCTTTGTGGCCTATGATATGATCAATCTTGGAATATGTTCCATGTGCTGATGAAAAAAATGTATATTCAGTAGTTTTTGGGTAGAACGTTCTGTAAATGTCTGTTAGGTCCATTTGTTCTAGAGTCCTGTTTAAGTCCAATGTTCCTTTATTCATTTTCTGCTTTGATGATCTGTCCAGTTCCGTTAATGGAGTGTTGAAATCCCCAACTATTAAGATGCTACTATTTATTTCTTTGCTTATCTCTAGAAGAATTTGCTTTATGTAACTGGGAGCGCCTGTTTAGATGCATAAGTATTTAGGATTGTTATGTCTTCTTGTTGAATTGCTCCCTTTACCATTATATAATGATCATCTTTGTAATCAGACCAAACTCTAAATCAGGGCAGTTTTTCAAAAAACAGGAGATTAATAGCAGCCAATCACAAGGGGCCCAGTTTACCTGAGCTAGTGTGACAATCAAGTCCTCTCTGCTTTAATCCTATAAGGAAAGTAACTTTGTAACAATCAATCTTCTTTTTGTTTCTTATTTCTGCTTTCTTGAGCTTTTTTCTGCCTACGGAGTCCACTTCCTCTGCTCAGCTCATTGGAGACCTTCTCTAAATCTTTAGATGTAATGTTCCTCGATTTGTGGATGGCTAATAAAAGCCAGTTAGATCTTTAAACTAAATTTGTTGAAAATTTTGTTTTTCAATAGCAGGTTAATTCCAGGAATACCCTCTTTAGTTCAAAATTGAAAATTATAAGGTCCTTCAGAGTGTACTCTGTTTGCAGTGGCTCAGAAACACTGAATGGCCTGTTGATTCATTACTGGAGACTTTGAGAAGTAACAAAGAGAAAGACTCATATATATTAAAACCTTTCTGTATCTTCTGACATGACAAACTGTCATCTGGGAATAAAGAGCAGAATTATGGCATCCCGAGAATATATTAAGTGTCAATCTTCAATGGATGAATTTTAAGGAAGCACCTGTTAGCATTGTAAAATGCCCCTCTTAAATCATCTTACCCCATACATGTGTACATGCAAAAGTTATTACAAGAGAAAATAGAAAAGTACTTCACACATCATTTTGCAAGAATTACCACTTCAGCCAATACTTTTCCTAATGAAATACTTCAAATTCAACTACCCAACTATCAAACAAATCTATTGCTAATTGAATAACCCTGAAGGAGCGCTATAAACTACTAGGGTGGCACCATTTTACATAATCAATCTGTAATGACTTAGCTCTTAGCTGACCTCAAACCAGTTCTGGTCCCTGAATTAAACATAAAGATAGACTTGTGACTTATTTGGATTTTAAATTTTGGATGCTACCAGGAGAAATCTTTAAAATAAACATTACATTTTAATATGGTTGTTTTTCTGAACTGGGTGAATTGAATATTTCTGATTTTAGAACCCATAATTCATTTATCTATGATTTTCAAATAAAAAAAAGAGTAGAGGGAAAAAACCCATTTTCATTATTTTAGCTCTCTGAATTATCTGTCCTGGTGTTCGGTGAGATCATCTTGAAAAGGTTAAGTAACTTGGAAATTTACAAGATGCTTCCAGTTTCATGTTCTATTCAGTTTTTCTCCCAGGAGAGGATATTGAAGATACTGGCCATGTCAGCCATCAGTATCTCTGACCCGGGGGACCATTTGAGTAAAGCTGTACTTAAGAAAAGGCAAAGGAATAATAAAGATAATATGTATCTAGAGCTATGCAGCATACAGAAAAAAATGTGATGTGATTCCTATACCTACGATGTTTTTAGTAGGTACTATAAATCAGAATGACATAAAAATTAGAGAACAGTACAAGATAGTTTATAATTAAGAGCTCAATCATGTTGTATAAAATTGTAAGTGCTAAAAAGAATTCAGAGAATGGAGATATTAGTGTGAATTTAAAGGAACTGGGACAGACAGCAGAATTTCTGGGAGTTCATTGTTAAAGGACAAATAGAATTCTTTCAGAAGCCAGGAGGAAAGAATCCATGTTCTCTAAATGGAGCAGCAGCCAGCCAAGGTGAGAGGTGATGAAGGGGTAGTTTTGCCCAATGGGAACCTGCTGGAGGAGGTCTGATTGGAGAAGAGGA
>NW_012137080.1:1042489-1044272 GCF_000956105.1 Propithecus coquereli | reverse complement strand
GCAGCAATAATATTTTGAAAGGAATCTTTTTCTTCTGAGCAGTAGGTCTCAATAGTGGGATTAAAATATTCAGTAAACCATGCTGTAAACAGATGTTTGGTAATCCAGGCATTGTTGTTCCATTTACAGAGCATGGAGAGAATAGATATAGAATAATTCTTAAGGGCCCTAGGATTTTTGGTATGGTCAATGAGCATTGGTTTCAACTTAAAGTCACCAGCTGCATTGGCTCCTATCAAGAGAGTTAACCTGTCTTTTGAAGCTCTGAAGCCAGACATTTGACTTGTCTCTAGCTATGAAAGTACTAGATGGCCTCTTCTCCAATAGAAGGCTGTCTTGTCTACCTGGAAAATCCGTTGTTTAGTGTAATCGCTTTCATCAATGATCTTGGCTAGATCTTCCGGATAATTTGCTGTAACTTCTCCATCAGCACTTGCTGCTTCACCTTGCACTTTTATGTTACGGAGAAGGCTTCTTTCCTTAAACATCATGAACCAGCCTCTGCCGGCTTCCAACTTTTCTTCTACAGCTTCCTCACCTCTCTCGGCCTTCACAGAGTTGAAGTGAGTTAGGGCCTTGCTCTGGATTAGTCTTTGGCTTAAGGGAATGTTGTGGCTGGTTTGATCTTCTATCTAGACCACTCAAACTACGGATTGAAATAAAAGTCCTACCTCTCCTTCAACAGACTAATGGAACCTCCTTTGGCTAAAAGGCCACAAGGTTTTAAGTTCCTAGCCATTACTGGACAGAGGCTGGACACATCATATTTGCTTCTATGCCCTCCCCTTACTAACCACTACTAAATTTTATCAAAGGCTGACTTGAGAAGAACAAAAGGCCAGAAGAGTTCTCCACTTACTTCATCCAACCCTGGGTGTTCTCCTCCTGTTTTTACGGTTCCAACGTGACAGCTATTTAGGATTACAAAGAGTTACTTCTTAATAAAGGATTGCCGGTGGACTGGCTCTGGCCAGTCTCCTGAGGAGGCACGGTTCATGGACTCGTGCCCTACATTTCACTTTTTTATATACAGGACCTAATTATAATGCATTTAAATGTTAAAACTCCACCCCAAAGTGATCATGAGATGTGTGGTACGTACACGTAAACCTAAGATGCTCGTGTGGGTCTCCTTCATAAATATTCACAACTCCTCCTATAACTGTTGAATATGTTTATTTGACCAACCAGTTCAGCATAAATTGCTGTCTTACCCCTCTGTCCCTTGAAGTGTCTGTCTCTCTTCCCAGCCTGTCAGGACGGCCAGCCTGCAGGTCGTAACCCTTTATATGAGATAAAGTCTCCTTTCTAAATTTACAGACTTTGTGACTCTCTTTATCTTAGTCAACAAAACTTTCTCCCTATCATCAATAAGTCTGTTTCGCTTTCTTATCATTAGTGTGTTCACTGGAGTAACACTTTTAATTTCCTTCCAGATTTTTCTTTGTGTTCCTTACTTGGCTAACTGTTTGGTGAACAAGGCCTACCTCTTGGCCTGTCTTGGCTTTAGACATGCCTTCCTCACTAAGCTTAATCATTTCTAGCTTTAGATTTAAAGTGAGAGAAGTGCAACTCTTACATTCATTTGAAGACACAGAGGTTATTGTAGGGTTATTAGTTGGGCTAATTTCAATGTTGTCATGTATCAGGGCATAGGGAGGCCCCAGGAGAGAGAGAGAGATGGGAGAACAGGTGGTTGGTTGGTGGAACAGTCAGAACACACACAACATTTATTGATTAAGTTTGCAGTCTTACATGGACAGAATTCATGGCTCCCCAAAAC
>NW_012137080.1:1024352-1025839 GCF_000956105.1 Propithecus coquereli | reverse complement strand
GATGTTTTTAGTAGGTACTATAAATCAGAATGACATAAAAATTAGAGAACAGTACAAGATAGTTTATAATTAAGAGCTCAATCATGTTGTATAAAATTGTAAGTGCTAAAAAGAATTCAGAGAATGGAGATATTAGTGTGGATTTAAAGGAACTGGGACAGACAGCAGAATTTCTGGGAGTTCATTGTTAAAGGACAAATAGAATTCTTTCAGAAGCCAGGAGGAAAGAATCCATGTTCTCTAAATGGAGCAGCAGCCAGCCAAGCTGAGAGGTGATGAAGGGGTAGTTTTGCCCAATGGGAACCTGCTGGAGGAGGTCTGATTGGAGAAGAGGATCTATATTATGGGAATAAACTTAAAGAAATGTTTTCATGATGAAACATGGTGGGATCATTAACCCACCAAAATAGGTATTTTAGAAGTAATTTCTTCCACCATGCAAATTTTGGAAAATATATTTGAGGTGGGATTTGTGAACAAATAATGCAACAATTCTGTGTGGGCTGTGTCTCCGCTCAGGCTCCTGCTGTGATCTTGGGATGTCTCTGGATTTGCTGAGCTTCCAAGCCCTCATACCCTGTCCTCTTTCTGCTCACCTTGCTTCACTTCCTACTGTTTCCAGCATGCACCTTTCACGTGTGTCAAGCTGACTTCCGCCTTGGCCCATAAACTTTTGCCTCCATACTTTTTATCCAGGTTAAAAAAAAAAATTCTTCCTGTTTATAACATCTTGATGAAGGCTTGAGGCCTTTGCAGATTATCTTGGCCTTCTTTGGTCTTCCTCTTCTCTGGATTCCTATAACATTTTCAATCTGTGGCACACCTCCCCTCCATTGAATTCTTACTCATAAACTCTCTCATATTTTATACATTTTTGGGTGTGTGTATGTTTCTCACTTGGTTATACTTTTTTAAATAGCAGTGACCATGATATTATATTGAATCCATAGTGTATGCTCATTGTTCCTATGTCAGTTAAGTCAATAGGTTGGTATTTCAGACTTTTTAGAATTTTTTTTTGGTTGCTTACTTTAACTCTCTTTAGAATTGTTTACTAAAGTTTGATTTTAGAAGTTAGAGGGGGAAATGAAGTTGCCACCTCCACCAGTTTTCTCGTGTTTATTCTTTTTGAGATCTTTTACGGTAAAAATTGAGGTAGGAAATAAGAAAATGAGATCTTAGAAATAAGTCTAGGGAAGCAAGATAAGATGGGAAATCGTATTACAATAAAATCTATTTATAGAATGTTTCTTATACATTTTTTCCATATAATAGTTTCATAATTTTAGGTGAATAGCCACACAGTTGTGTTTTTCTCCCTAAGCAATTTATATTTTCATTAGAAGACCTTCTGAATATTATCTTAACAGACTTTATTATATTCTAATGTTTATTCCTCATATAGTGAGCTTTGAAAATTATTACATATTAAAAAAATTACCATGATATTTTCTAAAATTACATTATCTCTATCGATCAGTTTCATG
>NW_012137080.1:1013083-1023097 GCF_000956105.1 Propithecus coquereli | reverse complement strand
TTCTTTTAGATTTTCCAGGTTTATAAGCATCTAATATTTAGATTAACTTTATTTCTAGATAGTTTATCTTTTTGATGCTATTTTGTCTCTTTCCCTCTAGTATGTCTTCTAACCTGTTTTGTCTAGTTTTTGAATTGGTTTTGAACTTTTTGAACTCAATCACCTTTCTAAATTCTCATATGCTTTGTAGTATGGTTGTTTTCCAGTGGGTTCTTTTAGATTTTCCAGGTTTTTAAGCATCTAATCTTCAAAAAATGTAGATGTTACCTCCTCCTTTGTACGGTTTATAGTAAATTCACTTCTTATTTCTTTCTTTTGTTTAATTGCATTGATTAGTATTGTTGAGATCAAAGTTAAATAGTGATGACAGTTAACCAGCTAGTCTGGTCCTTGACTTAATAGAAATTATCTTACTGCTTTTTTACTTTTCTAGAAAGCAATTCATGTGTTTTTATATTTATTTGCACATAATTAAGAAGTCTGTTTTGATTTGTGGTTTTATTCCCACATTTGTGATTTCTTTCTGTTTTCTGTACTAATTTACTAGCTATTTGCATGCAAAGAACCACCTACTAAAACTGAAAGTTCAGGTTTACTGGAGATAGCAGCTGCTGGGTTTGGCTTTCATAGTCATGATTTTATTTTATTTTTGGCATCTGGAGATTTGTCACACTTTCTTATCAGCTCAGCAATGCACTGAAAAGTGTTTCAACTGTTTTATCTAGCATTTGCAGGTGTTTTATGGCCCATGGCTTTCAGGATATCTAGTCTCCATATGCTAGAAATGGAAGTCATGCCTGTCTTTTCAAAGGTTACCAGTATTTGTTTTTCAGGAAGAGCTTTTTTTAAATCTTCTTTCACTCCTTTCTATTTTACTAGATTTCTCTCTTCCATCCTTCTTCCTCTTTATTATTATTTTCACCTAATAAATGTTGGCTTTTGTTTTGTAAACACAGTTTGCTCGTTGAATTGGTTGTATTTGAAACATAATTAGGGAAGCTCAGAAAGCACAATGCTTCACTGAGTACATAATGTGAATAAATGGAAGTTGTCTTTTGCAAGAATCCACGAGAAATTGTTGGTGACAACATCAGATTCTAGGATGCTGTAGGGCAAGAGATGTGGATGCCTCATTCACTGCTGAATCCATCCAACTCTGTGTGACCTTGGGCAAGTTACTAAGTCTCTCTGAGCCTCTGTTTTCTCTTGTAAAATGGGGAAAAGATGAAAAGTAACTCATAGAGTTAATTTCATGTAAAGATTATTTCATATAAAACACACAGTCTTATCTTAGTAAGCTTTCAATAAATAATAGTTTTAATAATATCCTAATTGTCTAGCAGAATGTGTGGCACATGGTAGTTACTAAATGTATTTAGAAACTGAATGTCAAATGATTGAGCTTAACATAATATACACAATTATTTTTAATTAGTGATCTGTTATTATGCTGATACTCTGATTGTCCCTCTCAATGCATGTTACACCCTTTGTATCCTTGTATTCCAGCAACACATACCTCTGGACTTGTATTATTATTATTATTATTTTTGGTAAGAAAAATGAAACCTCTAATTTGTTTAAGTCACAGTTTGGTGACATTTTCTATTAATGGCGGTTAAACCCAATCCTTAACAGATACAGAGTTTGGATCAGAAGTGTCTACCCAACCATAACAGATCATTCTTCCCCACTTCCATTCTCTCCCCATCCCGAACAAACCCAAATTACCAATAATTTATTGTAATTTTCAAAATAACTAGAGGAGTAGAATGCGAGTGTTCCTAACATAAAGAAATGATAAATTTTTGAGGTGAAGGATATCCCAATTACCCTGATTTGATCATTACATGCTGTATGCTTATATCAAAATATTATTTGTACCCCATAAATGCGTACAACTATTTTGTGTTCATTCATTTTTGTGTATTCTTTTATTCTATTCATATTCTAAAGTAATAGGAATCATGTATTTCTTCAAACATATCAATGCACTGTTCTTTTTCACATATACTTAAGTGCGATTGGCCCAAGATTCACCAAAACACAGTATTTGCCAACAGGTGAATGGATGTTCTGCTGGGGCTCAGAAAATGACACCCCAAAGTCTGGCACTTTGGCATGCTGAGCACTTTGAATGGAAGAAAATTGAAAGGCCTTAGAAGCTGCCTCAGAATCAAGGTCTCTCTGATCTTCCTTTGTTTCTCTCCACAAGCAAAGGGAGGGGCTCTCTCTGAAGTTTTCTTATCTGACTGGGGGAAGTTCTTCAAAAAGAATCACAATTGCCTTTAATACCCTGTCTGAAATTTGATTAATCAGGGAAGATTAATCACTGAAGAAGAAACTAAAGGTCATCACCATGCCTACCTGGACAGAATTTTCATCTATTTTGATAGCTATTACCTGAGAGATTTTATCTGTATGATGAGACAACCTTTGTCCACCGTGCAATTCTGCCCCTCACCTTCCCATAACTTGCCGCCATCTCCCTGGAGCCCAGAGGAACTTCACCCCAGGCTATTGTCTGTTCCTCAGGCCCTTGCATCTCCCCTAAAAATCATTTACTCTTCCTCTAACATGGCCTACATCCCCCACTTCCCTCTCCCCTGTGAGGAAGGTATTTAAGATTCAATCATCCGACCTTTCTTTGAGTTTCATACTTTGTGTGACTCCCATGAGCTTGCATGTTAATCAATTTGTGTGCCTTTTCTCCTTCAAGCTGTCTTTTGTCAGTTCATTTCAGCAGACTCAATTACTGAGCCTTCAGAAGGAAAGCTTAAACTTTCCTACAGTTCTTTTAACAGAGAGGCAAAGGTACTTTAAACTTTCAATATAGGATCTTGAAGTCCATGGCAAGACAACCTAAAAACTGGGCTTTATGGAGGGAGAAAAGAGTTTTCAGAATTCAACTACTTCGCTTTTACATATCAAAAGTGAAGTTTAGCAGTCTGGATCAAAGACTTTTACTACATACCACACAGAGAGGGAGAGATCTGAATATGAAATATGGAAAGTTGCTGCCCAGGGAGGGAACAAAAGGAGAGATGGAGGGAGAGGGAGGAGGCAGGAGAAATAGGGTCAGGGGTTGGGGAGAGGCTAAGGTGAGGTTACTGTACTTGAATTCTCTCCACCTCCCCTTCCCCATTCTCTTCTGTTTCTGGCCCAAGGTCCATTAGTGTTGTGGAGGAGTGAGGAACCACAGATGAAGGAAGTTCTGATAGAAGCCCCAGAATGCTTGAAAGCTCTCTCTTCCCCACTGTCATCAGAATGGGGCAGGCTCAGGAGAGCAGCAAGTGGACTTTGGAAAGGAAGAGGGGAAGAAGCTCCCATGGCAAGGAGGTTTAGGGTGCTCACTGGCACATCTGTTAAGGGTCACTCTAGTGAGAAGCTAACTACTGCCCAAGCTGGGATGGAAAGGAATTTGTGACCAGAGTTTAGAAAACCCGAGTCCCCATTTATTTCTTTAGATTCCTAGAAGTGGAATTTCTGGGTCAAAAGATGAATATTTTAAGAGCATTTGACGTATGTTGTCAAATCGCTTTTCAAAAAAGCAATTCCAGCAGTGTTTGAAATTATATTTCACTCTATCTTTATAAGTACTAGGTATCATTTTTTGAAGTCTTTGCCAATTTGATAGGTATTGTTTTCATTTGTAATTTTATAACTGCTAAAGTTGAATAGATTTCCTGTTTCTCTAGATATTTGTGTTACCTCTTTATGAAGTTTCTTTTCTTTTTCTTTTTTCTTTTTAGAGATAGGGTCTTGTTCTGTTGCTCAGGCTGAAGTGCAGTGGTGCAATCCTAGCTCACGGCAACCTCAAATTCAAGTGATCCTCCAACATCAGCCTCCCAAGTAGCTGTAGCTGGGACTACTAGGTGAGTATCACCATGCCCTGCTGATTTTTTAATCAATTTTTGGAGAGATGAGGTCTCGCTATATTGCTCAGGCTTGTCTTGAACTCCTGGCCTCAAGTGATCCTCCCACTTCGGCCTCCCAAAAGTACTGAGACTACAGGTGTGAGCCACTGCGCCTGGCTGAAATTTCTTTTCTTAACCACTGCTCAATTATTTTCTATTGAAGAATTTGTGTTTTTATTATTAAGTTATAAAAATGTTCACTGTGTATATGTATATTAATGCTTTGCAATACTTTTTACAAGTAACTTTGTACTATTTTTCTTTTGTCTTTTTATGGACTTTTTGATATCTAGCATTTACAAATTTTTATGTTTTCTTTTGAGAGATTGATGTTTAGGATGTTTATAGATGTTCCCTGTGAAAAAGATTTTGTAGTAAAGAAAAAATGTATAAGAGCTTAGTGAAAAAGTTGTGTTCTTCAAGTAGTATTTCTAACATCTTTCAATATGCCATGAGTATGGTATAACTTGTAGCATTTTCCACTCTTATTTGACCACCAAACCCTTTTACAAATTTATTTATTTTGCTCCCATCCTTTAGAATGGATTAATAAGTGTTTCTCAGAATACTCTTGAGAAAATCTAGATTGGTGAGTTTCTAGTCTTGTGCCATAGAGCTGTAAAAGTAACCCATTCCAATGAACAAGATGTTCTTTAGAATATAGAAGAGGGGGTTGTATAATAATAGATTTATGTATAAGTGTGATAGGGAGATATTTCTAAAACAAGTACTTTGTGAGAAGGATAGTCACTGATATAACTGTGGAATACTAATAACTTGATGCTTAGATGATAAGGCAAATAAAGCCAAGTTTTATGAACTTGTCTTAATCTTCCTCCAAACCTCAAGGCTCAAACCACCATCTCCCACTAAGTGTGGAAGTTTTAATTGGCACACTGGAGAGAAACCAAAAGCTTGTTTTCATTCTAAATGCATGCCTATTAGAGGAGAAATTTCAGAAATTTGAATATAGTAGGAGAAGAACCGTCAGGTGGAATAAAGTAGAAATAAATCAGAATATACTATCCTTTGTTGCATAACAAAGATAGTTTATTTTTGACTCTTTATAGGCATCAAAGAATGATAAAACTGCTATTTATTAGAGATCATGTTATGTTGCAACCTGAGGGCTGGTTATTATTTTCAAAATTTTGAGATTCTTTTATGAATCTGAGAAACAGCTCCTATTTTCACATTGTACCATGGCTGTGAATACCTGTTGGAAGCCTTAGATAACACTTAAGTAGATATTGTTCTTAGTAAACGTACTTTATTATTGCAGTTTACTTTTTAATGATTTCTGAGAGCTGATGTTGACAAGTTAAGCTATCCCCAAAACGTTTTGGTTGGAGTCTCCACGTGCTAATCTGAGATAGTGGGGACCATGGTCCCAATAGTAATATCCCTTTTTCCCTTACATTTTTTCCTTCATTTTCTTTTTAAGCAAAAAAATCCTTGACTTTGAAATGGGCTTTTGTCTCTTTAGGCAGAAACCATTAAATTTTCTCCTTTATGAAACAGGCCTTGGGGAGGCAAGAGCTGCAGAACTTCTGTGACACTATCCCACATATATTTTTCGTTTATGTATGTACCTTAGAGAGGTAATATTCTCTATCATAGGAGTTTCTGCAAGATATTTTTTCAGTTTTCCCATTCGCTTACAAGTAGGCAAAACAAAGGGACATTTGTTTTTTTAAGACCTAATTTTTCTGCCATTAGGAACATTAATGGAGGGCTTACTATATGTCAGAATTTAAGATAAAACCCTAATCATCCTAACAATCCCTTTTACAGATGGGAAAACAGAAGAGCCAGGATGTCACCCAGGCAGTGGCCTTCAGATCCTGGGTTTCTAATTGTCCCCTCCTAGGTGGCCAAGTCTGGGGCTAGGTGCTCCAACAGAGTCTAAGAGAATTATTGGGAACAGATGCCAGATCCTTCACCCCATCCCCACAGACCCATCTCTGCAACCCTTTTCTTAACCCTAACCCCTGCCTGTAAAGTAAAACTATCCCTTTTAGTAGTTGCAAGTGAATACCGTGGTAGGGAATGGAGGATGGGCACAGAAGGGATTTCTGTCAGTATTTAGCACATTTGAAACCCCCCCCCCCCGCCCCTTGCTCAGCGAGCCCCAAATGCCTGGTTAATGGTGTAACACAGATTAGTGTCTGGTCCTGCCTCCCAAGGGACTTTGTCGAAGCCCTACAGGAAGGGGCTGTTAACATGACACGTTTTTTTTTTTTTTCGTGTTTTTTTTTGTTTGTTTGTTTTTTTGTTTTTGTTGCACAACAGACCCAGGTCTAACCATGACATGTTAAAGCAAAATCAGCACCAGGCCATTGGCCTGGAGTTGTTTCTGTACCTGGAATCCTTCCCTCAAACCCAAACTTCGAGGCATTCCCTGTAACTGATTAAATTTCAATTGAGCTTCAGCCAGTCACAAACAGCCAATTAGCTGATTGGTTAGATAGCTAGGGACCGCCCCTTGAACCATGGCCTATATAAGGCAAACACCCAGCTGTAGCCAATCGAGGAGTTACTCTTCCTCCAGGTGCAGCCTATAAAATGCTGCTGGAGCGGAGCTCTCTGAACCTCTTTCGGCCCGATCCATCGTTATTTGCTCAAATAAGCTCTGTTAAATTTCCTATGTCTAAAGTTTTTCTTTTAACAGGAGTTAAAATTAAGTAAAATGAAATAATGTAAAATATGCTCCATTAAGCGTTTGTTTAAGAAATGTGTGAAAGTGTTGAGTCGGCAATAGGATGCAACGTAAGTGGATTTTCTCCAGCTTAGCCCAGTGATGGTGGGCGTGGAAGAGGACCGTGGCGGGGGCCATCATCGTGGTGCCGTGGCAACCTCTTGAGAATGGAAGGAGCAAGCGAAAGACTGTTGTAAGTCATGGCCATTTGAGTAGCTCTGAGACATGCCCCAAGAGACCCCTTGACTGGGGTTGCTGGGACTGGTGCTAGGTCTCCAGTGAACCCGGAAGTGGGTCTTGTATTATATCATGACTTTGGGACCTTTTTGTGCCCTCTAGGCCAATATGTTTTGGGGAGATTTGGGTCCCGCAATCTAATGTTTATAAATCTGTTTGTGAAAAATTTAACATAAGAGGTTCTAAACTCTTGATATGCCAGTGCTGTGCTTCTTGAGCTGTTTGATCTAATAAGGAGTCTTTCTTTATTTAGGAACAGCAACAACAACAAATCTAACAGGATATTGTTGTTGTTCATTTTCATACTCTTATTTCTATTTTTCAACATCTATCTTATTTTAATTTTCTTATGTCTTATACTCCATTTTCTGGTGGGCCTTATTTATTTATTTAGGGGCTTTATTATCCCCATTTTACAGATGATAACTGGGGGACCTAGAAGGAAAAGAAACAGAGCAACAGCTAACACACGGTTAGAGACATCACCTGAAAACAATTTAAATGTAGCTGTCATTTCAGTCAAATAGCAGAGAATCAAACCACCTCATTCCACTGCTGATGTGGCAATGATGCCAGCAAACAATGAGGATTCAGTGTTGATTCACTTATACCAAAAGGGCTCAGTCAGCTAGCAGGTGAGGTCTGGGTAAACGTGGAGCCCCAAACACACCACCCGATTCTGGAGGGCAGAGCTGACGCCTCCACTCTGGATTTCTCATCTGGGGGGCTTTAAACACCCTACATAAGATCCATAATATTTGATATGAACAAATAGTTAAGTGGGTTCAAGTCTGCATTGACGTACATAAACCAGAACGAGGACTCCAAACAGTAAAAAAATTATTCTGGTTTCTGAACCAGAAATTTCTTCTTTGCTGAAATGCTCTGGAATTATCACATTATCATCTGAAATTCTCAGCCAGGAGAGCAAATGTTTTCTCTCTACCAGGAAATGAATTAACTGTCATAATTTCTTGAAACAGATTGATTACAGTCCCTGATGGTCATTTGAAAAAAATAATTCCCTTTCACTATTTAAGGAAAACTAAACCTGGCTAGCGTACATCAGGTGACAATTAAATGGATCATTATAAACTTGATTTTTAGATCTGTGTTTACACAAGGACACATAAATTATTGTGGTTCAATTGTTGACATCTGCTAATAAATTAAAAAATGTATTTTTAACATATGTCCGTGATTTCAGGTTTGAATAAGAGAAAGAACCATAATTAAACAAATGAATCTTGCTTAACTAAACTGGATGTGGGCAAATAATAACATGCATTTTTGTTTTTCTAGTCAAGTACATACCCTCAATTAGAATATATTTATGTTATTGACTTTCTCAGTTTTGAATTCTGTGGCAGAGATGAGTTTTTTTCCAAACATCACTATGTAGTTATCACCATAAAAATGTCACTATGAATCTTCACTCCTCAAAAAATACTATTTGCTTCCATCAGGTTGGTTTCTTCCCTGTTTCTTAGCCACACTGTACTCAGCCTCCCTTTAAGCTTTCAAAAATATATTTATGTAATCCAGAAGACCTTCCCCAGTTCTGTTTTGCCCACATCCTCTGAGGTCTTGTTCAGGATATCTACGCACTTTGACAACTTCCTTCTCCAAATCCTTCCAAGTTTGTCTGCACTGTGGCTCTTTTGTGTATTTTTGCACAAGTGGTAATGGATATTGGTTTGTTCATGACTTATTTCCTCAATATATAACATATTTTGCATGTAACTTATTCCCTCAATTATATTATAATCCTCTAGAGAGCAAGCTGTATACCTCAGTTTAATTATTTTGCATTCCTTTACACCTGGAGGAGGGCTGGTGTTTGTGAGAGGTGGTTCATAATTTCTTGGGCATTGGTTGCAATTTGGTGTTTTCCCAGGTAGATTTTCTTTTCTTATTTTTTAGATTCACAGCCAAGACCTGGGTAGCTTCCCAATCTATGGGCAGGTTAAATTCATAGGCTAATTTAACTAATCGAATAAAGTTACAAAATTAAAAGATGTCATTAGCAAGACATTTATCTCAGTTAAATGTAAAATCCATTTAAAAATATTTTATTTTTTATTATTTATTTATTTTTATTTTTATTTTTTTGAGACAGAGTCTCACTGTGTTGCCCGGGCTAGAGTGCCGTGGCGTCAGCCTAGCTCACAGCAACCTCAAACTCCTGGGCTCAAGCGATCCTCCTGCCTCAGCCTCCCGAGTAGCTGGGACTACAGGCATGCGCCACCATGCCCGGCTAATTTTTTCTATATATTTTTAGTTGTCCAATTAATTTCTTTCTAATTTTAGTAGAGATGGGGTCTCGCTCTTGCTCAGGCTGGTTTCGAACTCCTGAGCTCAAACAATCCGCCCGCCTCAGCCTCCCAGAGAGCTAGGATTACAGGCGTGAGCCACTGCACCCGGCCTATTTTTTATGTTTAATTTTTATAGATTTAGGTGGTACAGTGCAGTTTTTGTTACATAGATATATTATGCAATGTTGAAGTCTGGGCTTTTAGTGTACTTATCACCCGAATAGTGTACATTGTATCCAAGAGGTAATTATTCATTCCTCACCCCTTCCCACTCTTGTATCTTTTGGCATCTCAATGTCTATTATTCCACTCTAGTATGCCCATGTGTATCCATTGTTTACTGCCATTTATAAGTGAAAACGTGGTATTTGACTTTTTGTTTTTGAGTTATTTCACTTGGGACGATGGCCTCCAGTTCCATTCATGTTGTTGCAAAAAACATGATTTCACTCCCTTTTTATGGCTAACATTCATGTGTGTATACACACACACACACACACATATACATATGCATCTTCTTTATCCAGTCATCCATTGATGGACACTTAGGCTGATTAAAATAACACATTTTACAAGAATTTTATTTCAGATATTTTTTACTCAGTCACTGAGTGCTTACTAGATGTAAAGCATCCTTCTTCTGTGCCCCAGGCTCGAGAGTGTATGTAGGGATGGTTTTTTTATTATTGCTTTTATTCAGCCTAAGAGGATATAAAGATATATGGTTGTTAATATATAAAAAATTTCACAGTGGTCCCGCAATCTAATGTTTATAAATCTGTTTGTGAAAAATTTAACATAAGAGGTTCTAAACTCTTGATATGCCAGTGCTGTGCTTCTTGAGCTG
>NW_012137080.1:1002161-1012508 GCF_000956105.1 Propithecus coquereli | reverse complement strand
TTTTATTATTAAAAATTTTTTTCCATCTTTTTTATTTGCATATATTCGTGGGATGCAAGTGCTATTTTGCTACATTGATATACTGCACTGTGGTGAAGTCAGGGCCTTCAGCGCCTCCATCATTTAAAATATTTTTTTTTTTTAATTTCACACTCATCTATAACTTCCTCTGTTACAGATGGGGGAAAGAGGTGGGTATTTCTGGCCAGGGGGCAAGCACTGCTCCCACAAAGGCTATCTAGTCTAGGGGTGACAGAGTTGGCACGAAGCCATGGTCACTCCATGGTCAAAGTGACCCTTTGAACTGGGAACTAGGCAGTGACTCATTTAGATCTTTCTTCTTGGAGGACAAAGACGGGGTCTAAATACTGTATAAGATTTTCCAGAGGTGTGTTCTTCCTGGGCCTGGTGGATACAGAGGTAGATTTGGCAGCTTGTAGCCTCTTGAACCCCTAGACGAACACCAAAGTAAAGAGGGTGGCCTCCAGTCTGGGACACCCTGAAGCTGAAGTTCTTCCTATCTGCTTGAAAGAGGACATGGCCCATCTTGGAAGGTCTGGTGCAAGGAAGGGGTATGGAGCTGAAGTGTGGTGGTTTTGTCGTCAATCCACCCCTGTTCTTGACATAGATTTAAACAAAACAGTATTTGAGTGACCTTTTCATTTAGCAATATATTGTGACTTTTTTGTGCTAAAAAATACATTCCTACAACATGGTATTTAATAGATGCTCAGTATCAGTCATATAAAAAGCGTACCGTAATTTTCTTAACTCCTCTTTTGTTGCTGGACATTTTAGTGGTTTTCTAATTTTTTAAATTGTATAAATAAGGTTGCATCTAACATTCTCATGCACATGTCTGATGCCATCTTTCAGGATAACTGTTTCTTAAGATAAATTTCTAGAAGTGCTGGGTGAAAGGTATGCAGAATTTTTTTCAAGGCTTTGAGATCTGCCTTAAGGCTTGATACATTTCAGACATTTCAGAGCTAGTCTACAGAAATATTGTAATAATGTATCTTTCCAGTAACAGTACAAGACTGTTGCATTTCTTTTTTTGTGTGTGGGGGGGAAGGTAGTCTTTTTTTTTTTTTTATTTCAGCATATTATGGGGGTACAGATGTTTAGGTTACGTATGTTGCCCTTGCCCCGCCTCCCCCACTAAGTCCGAGTTTCAAATATGTCCATCCTTCGAGTGGTGCGCATTGCACTCTTTGTGTACTGTTGCATTTCTTGAGTGGCAAGCATTATGTGATAAATTAAGAGTATTACTCAGCACCCCTGGGAGAGCCATTAAGGAACTACAGACTGTTTTGAGAGAGACATATACATGGCGTATCTGTCTGACACATTGGTCAGAATAAGGCCATGTAGCAGCAGTCTGTGTAAACAGCTTCCCGAAAGCTTTTTACTGATACCAAAAGCCTGACCTGTCATTGAATTTTGCTACTTAGTCAGCATATATGATGTATGATCAGATCTAAAAGATCAGAATCAGGAAGGTTCGAGTGTGTTTTGGGAAAGTGATAAGATGTAGTGAAATATTCAAGCCTGCTTCAAATTCAGTATCGGCAACATGGTATCAATGTCCTTTGATTTAGAGAGATGGTCACAGCCAGTATTTTCTAGTCAGGCATGAATGTATTATTATGGTTTTATGCCAGTAAATTTGATGGCAGGATTATTTTCTATCCTATTGTATTTACTATGAAATATTAAGAAGCAAGGGCAGATAGCATAATAAAAACTATAGAATACAATTAGTGAAGGTCAGGAAAGATGAAAAACAAAAGGGGTGGTATATTTTGCTAGGTAATTAAGCCAATCAAGTCTTTAATAATGACTAGAATTTCTACATGTTACAAAGAAAGGATTTAGTTTATAAAAAATCTAATTGTTTTGACTATTTAAAATTTCCTATGAAGCCCACAATTTAGAATTCGTTAAAATCTTATTGTCTCGGGCAGATACTACAATTTGACATGTTAAGTCAAAAAAATGCAATCGAGATTTTCATTTCAGATTCCTTGAAAACAGTAATGATTCCTTTTAGTAACCGGCTCATTGGTCCATGTCTTTTCTAGGAAATGCAAAGTGAAAAACTGTAAACATAATGTACCAGCATAAGATAGATGCTATGAAATTGAACTGGAAGAAAGAAAAGGAATGTTTAAACAGCACAGAGCCCTTGCTACAGTTTGGGTCTTACAGCATTGGGGATAAATAGTGCGTTGTTACAATATAACCAGGCCAACATGTCTCTGTCCTATTTCCCTGGGTGAGTCTGTCTTCTCCATTGCTCATGTCTCCTTCCAAATGGAACCCGTTGTGTTTCCTTTGTTGGTGTTCAAGTCATGTGAAGAGCTCTAACTGTAACAGAATCTTTATAAGTTTTTGTCCCCAGGTGCCAGTTTTGTAGGCTATCTGATAGTAAGCACCAGAATTGGTACTGGCGATTTAACTTCTTTTCTTCACACGGAATATGTATCATCTCATGGGTTAGAGGTTGATGCGTAATGTGCTGAATTCATCCAACATTCTGATTCAGTAATATTTTAGGGGTACATACTGGGTGCTTTAGGATCTACAAAGGAAAATACTCAAACTACTTCTATTATAAAATGAAAAGTCCACAAATAACTATTAATATAATGCAGACTGCTATGACCAATGTAAGAGAAGAAACATGAAGCACTCTAAAAAATTTAAAGGAAAGAAAGATCATATGTTTTTTTGGAAGATCTGAAAGACATTAGGTAGGAGGTGGCATCTGAGATGTGCCTTAACAGACAGATAGAATTCTGACAGGTGTAGATGTAACCTTATAGATGGAGAAAACAAATTGAGCAAAGGCAGAGTGACATAAATACGACATATTTGGAGAACAGAAAGTCATAAAGTTCTACAGAAATACAGAAAGGTAATGAGTACAATCCCAGAAAATTCATCTGTGATGAGAGGATACCACTTAACTCAGTAGGGAATACAGTGGTGGTAGAGGTGAGGGGTGGCAGGAGATGGTTAGTAAGATTTTGTGCCGTTAAATGACATCATCCGAGTCTAAACTTCTAATAATTGGAAGACTCAGATTTGAATGTCTCGGATTATTTAGACTAGAGAGAGGCTGAATGGACGGGGGGAGGACAAGAACTGAGGCTACAGCCATAATCCAGGAGACGACCAGAGGACATGAGGGCGGGAGTAGCAGTGTGTATCCATCCATTCGCGATCCTAGTTGTGAGCAACAGAAACATTTCTGGCTAACCTTGGCTTCAGTGAAGAAATATATTGGCAAGATTTATGGGATAGGTGGAGAAATAAGTACAGAAAACGAATTGCAGGGGAGGGAAGGGAGCTGGAACCATAGCCAAGGTGAATCTACATGAGAAGTCTCATTAGAGTCCTGTTGTCGGCTTTTGTTGGTGGACGTGACATTGACCTATTGATTTTGCTGTGGTGTATACTTTCTAAACTGTTCCTACGTGTTTGTGTCACTTCCTGAAATTTCAAAGGCCCAGGTAGGAGAATCCAAGTGTGCTATTAATGTTGGATGCACTCTCAACTATTTGAGAAGGACATTAAATCCAGAATTTCTGCTAAGAGTGCCCTTGATGATAAATTTAAACCCAACTTATAGCTATATTCTTTTCTTCCTTTTGGTTGAATATTTCAAAATACATTCTTGCACATGTTCTCTAGAGTTGTGTCAATATAAGGAAGCAAAATTCTACAATGTTTTTGGTGTATAATTATTTATTCTTGGGTTTGACTTTTTTGTTGGCCCCTTGGGGCATGTTTGAATCTGGCTCTAGTTAAAGGACTGGTGACAATGAGGGGTGTGTGTGCACTTCATGCCTATGTACCTGCCTGTACTCACATGTGTGTTGGGGGTGGAACATAAGGAGAATTAGCTTCATCTTAATAGGCAATTCTCTGAGACAAGAAAGGTTACCTAAAAAATGTATCAAACACATGAATATCCAATTTGGATTTTCAGATTGATATGTAAAGCACAGAGACGTAAAATAATGACCATTCAAAAAACATTGCCAAATTATGGAGGGCTGATTTCTCAAGGGATTCATTGCTGTAAAATCTCTTTTCCAGACTAAAGAAAATTTCTCTGGATTAAAGGGGTTAGATTTGACTGGATCAGAATTGGTCTTTTACCTTCTAAATCAAAATCAAGATCCAAATCATTCCACTGAGACCTTGCTTTGAATCTGATAGTCCTTGAATCTGATAGTGATCAAAGATTTCCTTCTACTTTCTATAACCTCGGTTTTTTTCCCTTTCTCTTTTTCTTGCATTAAAGTATCTTCCCAAAGAAGATCAGATGAATTTGTTTATCATAGATATAGCATATTAGACTTAAATAAGAACTTGATTTTCTACATTCTCTTGGGTTTATAACCACATAATTGCAAATTTAAATCGATAAGGAATTTAATGCACTTGTTTAAAAGTAGAAGCAAAAGTTCTTGTGTGTATTAATACATAACTTATTACAGTGCTTATACTTGCACAAAAAAATCAATCTGAACTATAAAAGAGCATAATAAATCTGACATATCTCTCTAGTAAAAGTATAGCAAATGATTAAAAAATGCAGACATGAAAACACATCCTATCAAAATTTTACCAAATATAGTTTCTTTTGCCCAAATACCCTTTGTGCCCACTTGTCTGGGGCTCTGTGGACATTTGAAGTAGAGTAAAGTTCTTTTGATTCCTGCTGAGATTCTCATGAAATCACTGTTCACATCCCTGTCAGTATCCCCCTGATACTGCTTGGGAGTACATTATTTACTTAAGAAAGAACATTAGCTACCTGAATTTAAATTTTTCTACGTTAAATTTTCTATATTAAATTTTTCTTGTTTGTATGAAGACATTATTAAATCAAAGTTATTAAAGTATTATTAAAGTAAAGATGCTATAAAGCATTGTAAAAGGAAAAACACTCTAATTTTGCCCCTAATTTTAACACCTTGACAGAACAGCTTTTTTTTTTTTTTTTTACCTTTTCTTGTGTTCCCTTCATTTCTGAATCAGTCAGGATAGGCTTAGGGGTTCTTGGGGAATCTCCAATCTTGGGGAAGAAATTAGGGAGCTCTAATTTCTTAGCCAATAGGCTAAATAGGCTTTTTCCATCTATTTGATTTTAATCAATTTCATGAATCAGTAACCATACCCACAGTGCCTTTCTAGACGTCTATACTATTACACTTTATGTTTTGATTGCTTTCTGCACCCCTTGCTTCTCTCTCTTGATTAAATTGCAAATTTGCAAAAATTTATTCCTTTTTATGCTACATGTCCAAATTGAGTCAGCAGTGGGCTCTGTCTAACCATATATATATATGGTTATATTTATATATTTATATACGTTATATATGGTTATATATATTTATATATATGTTAACCATATATATATGGTGTGTGTGTATATATATATGTGTGTGTCTGTGTGCATGTGTACATATACATCTTTCTTTGTCTTTGTCTCTCTCTGTCTCTGTCTCTCTCTCTTTCTCTCTCCCCTTTTGTCTCATGAAAGGCTTCATAGGACACCACACCCTTAGCTGACAGCTACTCTAATCCGTTCAGAGGCTTTAACATTGAGTGTGATCTTTTTCATCCTTGCTTCAAGGCTGAATTACATCAGCCTTGTTACTCAAATTATTTCCAAATTTTTTATTTTACTGTTTGGGGCTGAGAAGCAGTTGCTTGTTTTCACCCTACAATTCTATTAATAATGCAAATATCATGGACTCCGTTAGCTTTCTTTCTTGCTTTCAAACTGGGCCAATTCGTTTCTGAGCTCACCTCCTTTTTGCAAACCTGGCCAAATGCAACCACAGCAACCAGTACACAGTATCAACAGTTTGTTCCCCTACAGCTTGTTTTAGAGGTACGAGTTCAGTAGTGCTTGATCTGCTTCCCACGTTGTCATAGGTGACAATTTTTCCAGGTGTTTTGCCACTGTATCCTATGGATCATCACCTTTCCAACCTCTGTTAACAGTTTTCTTGCTCCCTGCCAATTGACTGCTAGGCCAATGCCATGTAGTTTAAGTTTTTATTATGGTAGCACTCCACTTTTAGGTACCAATTTTTGTATCTGTCTGAACAGGCTTGGTTGTAGTGTGGTAAAAAACAACCCTAAAATCTCAATGGCTAGGGTAGGGGAAATTTAGTTCTTGTTTGTGATGTCCATAGAAGGATGGCTCATCATAGTAACTCAGCAGCTTAGGCTGAGGGGGGCTGCATCTGAGCACCTGCCTCGATGGTTGTCCAGGCAGGAAAAAGATGTGCAGGGTCGTGCACGGAAATGACACACGTTAGTTCTGCTCATATTTCATTGGTCATAGTCAATCATGCAATCAGGTGTGATTTAAAAGTGGGCAGGAAAGTGCAACTCTACTGTTATGGGTTGAATTGTGTACCCCCCAAAGATGTTGAAGTCCTAACCCCCAGTACCTGTGAATGTGACCTTATTTGGAAATAGTGTTTACAGAGGTAATCAAGTTCAAAGGAGGTCATTAGGGTGGGCTCTAATTCAATCTGACTGGTGTCCTTTTTTTTTTTTGAGACAGAGTCTCACTGTGTTGCCCCGGCTAGAGTGCCGTGGTGTCATCCTAGCTCACAGCAACCTCAAACTCCTGGGCTCAAGCAATCCTCCTGCCTCAGCCTCCCGAGTAGCTGGGACTACAGGCATGCGACACCATGCCCGGATAATTTTTTCTATATATTTTTAGTTGTCCAATTAATTTCTTTCTATTTTTAGTAGAGACGGGGGTCTCACTCTTGTTCAGGCTGGTTTCGAACTCCTGAGCTCAAACAATCCGCCCGCCTCGGCCTCACAGAGTGTTAGGATTACAGGCGTGAGCCACTGCACCCGGCCCCGACTGGTGTCCTTTTGAAGAAGGGAAATTAGGACACAGAGACAGGCATGAATTGAGGGGATGATGATGGGAACACACAGGGAGAACACTATCCACAAGACAAGGATGCCTGAGCCTGCCAGAAGCTAGGAGAGAAGCCTGGAACAGATGCCCCCTCACAGCCCTGAAAAAGAACTAATTCTCCTGACACCTTGATTTTGGACTTCTAGCCTCTAGAACTGTGAGACGATACTCTTCTTTTGTTTTAAGCCACCCAGTTTGTGGTACTTTGTTGTGACAGCCCCAGGCATCTAACATATCTACTCTGTATCCAGAAGAAGGAGAAAGTGGTACTATTTCTGAACAGCATGAATGGCAAGCACGATGTTTTTATTTGTGTGATATATATATATATATAGTTTTGCTAGTTTTAATCCAAGTTTGTAGAAAAATTTGTTTTTCTTCATTTTAACATGATTTAATGAGCACATCTTTATATTTTATGCTGTTATATTTACATTATTAAACTGCTACATTATATGTTATCATATACTCTAAAATTTTTAATTTAAGTTTTCATGCTGTTAAAAAGTATCTACTATGAATGGCAGCATCAAAATTTTAAAAAGCTATCAAATCCTCAGATAACATCAATTTCCAATAAAGTAATAAACATGAGGATCCAAGAGTGGAAATATATTATACAGTGTTGCAATAAATGTGCCTAATGCTAATTCTTAGAAAGTCAGAGATTATTGCCAGAATATGATGGAGTTTATCATTATATAGATAAGATTTGCCAATCAGTTTTGTAGCTAAGCTTTCTCGGAACTGAAAAATATGTGTGCCATGTTAAATATTTATCTCTAAATATTCTAAGGAAAATTTCAGTTTTATCCTCTAATTCAGAGTTTAATAAAACTAGCCCTGGTTTTCCAAGGTATAGTCAATGGAAAAATCCAAATTAAAATTTTTTCTTATTCTTAATATTTGGTATTACTTAAGAGTAAAATTCTTTGATCTTCAACTTCTACTCAGATATATCTTTGTAAAGGATGTTGTACTACATGAGGAAACATTTTCTTTCTTCTTTCCTGCTCCAGCATTAAATTATGCATGACTCCCTGGTGTATATAAATATTTCCTTCTAGTTGGAACCTCACTTGCAGATGGTAGAATGTCATAAATATAATTCAAAAAACCTAAAGCAGTAACAGGCTCAGGATACTCAAGGTATATTAATTTCACACATGTATGAAAAATGCATGAGATTCATTCTTGGAGGGCCGATGCCATTTTTATTTCTTATCTATATTTAAAACTGAGCAAAGAGAGCACAATGACAGAATATAATGAAATATTTTCTTTAGGCTACATTTCATGGTTTCAGGGTTGAATTAAAGAAATCCTTATTTAGTGCCTTATAATACATGTAGCATGCTGAGACCATTTAATTTAAGAACCAAACCCAATATAATAAACTTCAGAAAATTTTCAACACAGTGTGTGGGAAATGAGGTTCTCAATCCTTGCCTGTGTAATGTGTGTGCAATTCTTACTACACTTTTATAAAGCTCCAGATATGGGTTGATCAGGGTTTTGGTTATCTGAAGATGTCTAAAGAACTGACACGTAAATTGGTTTTGTAATTTGCGGTTTTTCATCAACATCAACCATTTTCATCAACACTACCATCATGACACAGTTGTTATTCACCAAGCCATTACTACAGGCCCGGCACTGGGCCAAGTGCTTTATAAGCATCAGCTCACGTAATTCTCCCAGAGCTCGATAAGGTTATCTCCATTTTATAAACAAGAAAACCAAATTTCAGAAAGATTTCATTTCAGATCACCTAGCCAGTGAGTAGTGACATGTGGATTTGCATTGGTTTGCTGTCTCTGTGTCTCTCTTGACCATTATTCCAGTACTTTCCAATAGTTTTTTATGTAATAGGGCACACAGAAAGTGAAGATTGTTGTCTGCCGACTGGGAAAACTGAAGGGGATTTGAGATTATCTGTTTGGGCTCAGTGAAATCCAAATTATTACATTTCCTCTGTGTTATATAATTATTTTAAGAAAAATAAAAAGGTATGAAGGAAAACATTAAACTTTTACTTTTGTAAAATGTATACATAAAATCTTGTCACATTTTAAATAAGAGACATAAACTTACTTCTATGACGGTGAATTTTTTGTATGAGATATTAAGCTTGAAAGAGCCAAAGACAGTTCTGGCCAGACTTTTTAATGGCAATTGCTTCAAATTCTTGATAGTTATCATCAACTAGAACTTTTTACAAATAAGCAGGTAAAAATGTTTGAATTCATTTTTATAACCATTTGCAACAGCTCAATTTTATTTAATAAATCTAAGGATTCCTTTTATTATGTCGATATAGTCAATGGTAAAATTTCATGGGAAAATGGATAGATATTGATTCCAGGCTTTTTCAGATGTGGCATCGCAGCGTAGTGATGAGTTCTGCTTTCCTCTGGAGTTGCAGCTACAAGAGTCCCCACCTAGCTTTCCTATCCTCTCACCCACTTCCCACTAGCAGTGCAAACAAGGGGCTTTGAGTAGAAGATCTTACATTTTAAAGGGGTCCCTGGGTACTGCCTTCAGAATATACTGTATAGACGAAGGTACAGGGAGGGAGACTGGATATAGTGTGAGTAGTTGCTTCTATGGTTTCTTGAGTGGAATCTCTTCCTGGGCAAGATGCTATGAAATGACAACAAAGGATTTGGAATATTACATAAATTTATCTGATAAATTAGTGGCAGAGTTTGAGAGAATTGACTTCAGTTTTGAATGAAGTTCTACTGTGGGTAAGATGCTATCAAATAGCATCACATGCTCCAGAAAAATCATTCATCCAAGGAAGACTCAATCCACATGGCAAACTTCGTGATTATCTCATTTTAAAAAATTGCCACAGCTACCCCAATCTTCAGCAGCCACCACCCTGATCAGTTAGCAGCCATCAACACTGAGGCAAGACCTGCCACCAGCAAACAATTACAAATTGCTCAAGCATCAGATGATCATTAGCATTTTTTAGCAATAAAGTATATTTCATTAAGGTATGCACATTTTTGAGACATAAAGCTATTGCATACTTAGACTACAGTATAGTGTAAACATAACTTTTATATGCAGTGGGAAACCAAAAAATTTTGCTTGTTTTATTGCAATATTTGCTGTATTGTATTTGTCTGGAATTGAACCCGTAATATCTCTGAGGTATGCCTGTGTGCTATAACTTCTGGATAACTCATTTAATTCCTTTATGCTTCAGAATGTTTGCAAAAAATTTTGAGAAATAAAAAATTCTTGATAGGCTGGGCATGGTGGCTCATGCCTATAATCCCAGCACTTTGGGAGGCCAAGGTGGGAGGATGGCTTGAGGCTAGGAGTTTGAGACCAGCCTGGGTAACATAGCAATACCTCATCTC
>NW_012137080.1:995728-999511 GCF_000956105.1 Propithecus coquereli | reverse complement strand
GAGAACGTTCTCAGGAGGCTTCATGGAACCTGCAAGTTTGTTCCAGTACAATGTGGTCTCTGCGGTCCTGTTCTCTCATGCCCCCTCAGCGCGGGAGTTTTTTGCTTCTTTCTCCTGCTGCACAATCATCAACACTCTGCTTTGTCTGTTCTTCCCATCATCAAATAACGACCTGTGTTCCCCTCTTTTTTTTTTTCTTCTTTTACTATCAGGGTTTCTGCTAACTTGTGGGTTGTCCTCATGCCTCCTGTTAGCTTTCGAATGGCTTCTGCTTTTTAATCACTTTTCTCTGTGTGTCTCTTTCCTTCTGCCCAACAACCATTTGTCTGATGACTCTTTTGGTGTCAAATAGAGGATTTGATTGTGTTGTCCATTGTGATGGAGTATAGCGCGCTCCTGGGTCACCTAATAAGCTTCCAGTGAGCTATTTTGGTTGCCTTAGGTCAGGTGTCCTTCCCTAGTTCATTTAATGCTGTCCGAGGTGTTAGGGCTACACAGGGCATCTCATGGAGACCTGTGTATCAGGAAACCTTCGGAAGTGAGTTATGGCCATAGCAGCCCTTTTGAGCATTCTCAGGAGGGGGCATTCTGACTGCAGCCATATTTCACGGTGTTTCCAGTGGGCTGCGCAGATAAGTACTACACAAGAAATTAGAAGTAAATGTTTTTGCCTGAGGTTCTCTTTGCAAGCTTTGGGAACCATGCTGGTGTGTATAGTTTTCCATTTCTGCTGTAATAAATCATGACAAATTTGGTGGCTCAAGGCAACGCAAATTTGTTATTTTACAGTTCTGTAGGTCAGAAGTCTCACTTGGGCATCACTGGATTGAAATCTATTCGGCAGGGCTGCATTCTCTTCTGGAAGCTCTGGGGAGATTCTGTTTCCAGGATCATTTAGGTTGTTGGCAGAGTTCAGTTCTTTGCAAGGGAAGACTGAGGACCTGTTTCCCTGCCGGCTGTCAACTGGGGGTCATTCCCCAGTGTCTAGGGCTGCCCGTGTTCCTCAGCTCATGGCCTCTTTCTTCAAAGCCAGCGGCAGTGGGTCAAGTCGCTCTCATGCCCCCAGTCCCTTCTGCAGCTGCTTCTCTTGCCCATCTCCCTGGCTGACACTTCCGCCACCTGCTTCACGTTTAAGGAATTACATGATTGGAACGGGCCCACTGCGATAATCTAGGACAATCCCCCAGTCTTAAAGCCAATAATCTTGATCACATTTGCAAAGTCCCTCTTGTCACGGAATGTAACATAGTCACAGGCTCTGGACATTGGGGTGTGGACATCTTGGGGGTGTGGGTGGCAGCACTATTCTGTCACACTGTTTTTTGATGTGTGCTTGTCTTGACCATGACAAATATAAATTCTTCACAATCTATCTCTGTTTCTAGGAGCAGCCTTCCTCCAATATTCTTGGCAATCCTGATCTTTTCTTCCTTTGACTTCCTAGGGCACTTAGATGATGGTTCCACTACATTTTGTTGGGTGATCTTGATGTCCCTTTGATGGTTTTGACTCATCCGTGCTTGCATTTTTGTGGTTCTGTCACTTTCCCCATGAGATTGTGAGTTTCTGACGATATTCATGCATTCTTTGTATTCCTCACAGCATTCACCAACTGCTGGCTATACACACAAGCTGCTCAGTAATCTTTAAAATATTATATAAGGAGCAGACTCTGGGGAAAGAAGCCTAGTGGAGGTTCTTCCTGGGGATAACAGTCACTTCATTGATCTACTTGTCTCTAAAAAAGAGCTGCCAAAGGATTCTTTTAATATACTTTCTATTTCTTCCTTCTTACTCTGGCAGCCAAAATTGATTAGAATTTAAATCACTCCAGCAAGCTCTTTCACACATAGCAGAATCCCTGCCTTTGGATTTTATTGTTCTTTCCATGAAAGAGATCTCCAATTGATGGTTCAGGCATGGGTAGAATTCAGGAACCCTCCTGGACAAAGATCATGTAGCATATCATAATTACACTATTCAAGTCTCCAAAGTTCAGAGTCAAGCTCAATGCCCAGATTCTATTACTCCTCTTCTCTTCCAAAGTCCAAAGGGTATGTTTATAAAGACAACACCAGAGATAAAAACATATATGTTATCAAAGGACCAAACGATAATCCATTAGTCTGTTTCTAAAACCAGTGCTTTTTGAAAGGACCAAACTGAGACACGCCCTTTGAGAAAGGATCTTGGGAGCTGTGCTATCCCGGCTTACCCACTCACTTGTGGACAGAAAGCTGGAGGGGGCAGGCATGCTGAAAGCAGCTCTCTCTTTGCTTACAGCATGGGGGAAGAAGCCAGGTTTCCCTACAGACATCGGAGGCAGGCAGCCTGCAGGGAGTGAGCTGCAGGGGATCTGTACTGATTTGGAGCAGCTCAGTGGTTACATGACCCAGTCCCTTTAGTCACTCTGTGACTTCACCTCTCAAACAAGATACTCCTTCTCCTAAGGAAGAAGAGAAAAGGAAGTGAGACACTGGAAGTTTTATGCCCACTGCTGCTTCCTGAGAAGTGGAACAAAAGTCCCCTCTCTTCTGTGGACACGTGAGGGTGGGGGATTGACACTAAGCTGAGCATCTCTTATTTATCAGTCACCAAACTGGGCTCTTCTGCATATATTTCTTGGTCCTCTGATATGGCTTGAGGATAGATACAAGTGGGCCATTGGGTTAGATGTGGGGGTTTTGTTGAGAGAATAACTGGGGTTACACTGTATATCCCACGTGTAGTTCCTTTTTTGCTTTTGTATTTCCTTTTGCTTTCTTTTTTGGAACCTCTTTATTCACAGAATTCATCTCTTTTGTTTGTTTGTTTGTTTGTTTGTTTTTAGAGATGAGGACTCGCTATTGCCCAGGCTGGTCTTGAACTCCTGGCCTCAAGCGATCCTCCCACCTCAGCCTCCCAAAGTGCTTGGATTACAGGCGTGAGCCACCCCGCCCGGCCTGAGAATTCATCTCTTTTTAAATGTTTCCCATGTAGCAGGGCATTGTAAGGGATAATTCCCCCACCCCAATGTCTTTTAAAAATTTTTTCTATTTTAGATGTACAGAAAAGTTGCAAAAATAGTATCTAGTTCACATGAACCTTTCACCTAGCTTTTCCTGGTGTTAACAACTTATAAAACCATAATACAGTGGTCAACACCAAGAAGTTGGTCAAAGAATGGTCAAGAATGGTCAAATCCAAGAAGTTAGGTATTGGTACAATTCTATTTACTCAGCTACAGATCTTGCTCACATTTTACTAGTTTAATATTTTTCTTTTCCCCTAATGTCCCTTTTCTGTTCAAGGATCCTATCCAGAACCTCACTTGCAGTTATCTCTTTAGTCTTCCCCAACTGTGACAGTTCCGTATTATTAATATTTCTATGTCTTTCCTGACCTTGACACTTTCATGAGTACCAGTCACAGTTTGGGTTTGTCTGGTGTTTTCTCATGATCAGACTGGGGTTGTGCATTTTTGACAAGAACGTGGCAAGAACACCATCGGTGATGCTGTGTTCTCAGAGCATTAGATCAGGGAATAGATGTGTCTTATTATTGGTGATGCTAATTTCGATCACTTGATTTAGGTGTTATCTGCTGAATTTCTACTGTAAAGTTATTTTTACATTTGAAATTAATAAATATGGGGGGAGCTACTTTGAGAGGACATTAATGTCCTGTTTTCTCCTGAACTATTTTTTTTTTATTTCAGCATATTATGGGGGTACAGATGTTTAGGTTATGTATGTTGCCCCCCCTCCCCGCCTAAGTCCGAGTTTCAAATATGTCCATCCTTCG
>NW_012137080.1:993347-995678 GCF_000956105.1 Propithecus coquereli | reverse complement strand
GTGCACACGAGTGGCTCTCTCCCAGAAGTCAAACTTCAAATGAAACGTAGTGGTGGGTGTCCATGGGGGGCAGCAGCAACGCGAGGCCAGCGGAGTGCTCTCCTGTGTGCCCCGCGCTTTCCCACACATCAGCTCATTGCATCCTCACAGTCAAATTGAGGGGTGGGAAGGCATCATTCTATTTTATGGGTGAGAAACTCAAACTCAAAGAAACTAACTCACCTCCTGAGAGTTGATAGTAGTTAGCGGGAGAACTGGCATCGATTCTAAATTCAGTCATTTTTATGTGCCAGTAACTGCCTGAGCACAGATTTCAGAGACTGGAGGTGGAAGAGAAGGGGGCCGAGAGAAAAGTTCTTGATATGGCTTTTATTTTTAAAGAACTTTTGCATGACCTCTTGGTTGATTGATTTTGGGGGTGGTGGTGTAGGGGTGAAGCAAACTATAGGGCCAATTTCATGGATCAACCAACAGGTGGCGCCAGGTCCCAAGGCAAACCTTTTCTCCTGAAAGCTACAGCACAGACTGCCGACCTTCCTTGAGCATGTGCTAATTAAATTAGGCAGATGAAAGTAGGAATCACAGGCCTGCTTCCTGAGATGTTCAGGGTCTGCTTACTTGCACACTTGAAATCAATAAGCAAAGAATACGAGGCCGGTGTGAAAAAGTGGAAGTCATGAGATTCACCTATTTAGAGCCTAACGCATTTGGCCAAGCAGTCTAGGCCCTCTAAGCTCCAGCTCCTCTCCTTTAAGGGAAAGTGTCTTCCTTTCTCAAGAGCTCCCCTGAAGATTAGTCATAATGTATACGCAGCGGCTGGTACATAGTAGCCGTCCAGCAAATGGTGGCTATGTATATTTATATCTAAAAGGGAGGTAGGAAAACCATGAATATCCCCTCGTGTAACTTCCCATCCGTTGTTTCTTAGGAAGACATTTCCAAGTAGCCGATCTGATTTCCACTCTTGGTGATGTGTTATTCCTGCAACTGAACCATTTAGAAGGAGATTCTTTGATGAAGAGGGTTCAGAGTGGATGGCATTGAATGGTAGAAAGAGAGGAAAGATGGTGCTGGATTGTGTTATAACGACTCTGATCATCTTTCTCAGAAACATTATTTTATCAAAAGTGCCAGAAAGCAATGGACATATGCATGTTTACTAGGTATACACATAAATACTCTACATTATTGAAATATGAGAGACAGATCCTCTCACTTCAAAAATTTATGGTTGAAGAGGGGAGAAAAGACTCATACTCATGAAACAACTGAACATGACATTAAACTATGACTATGCATATGGTTATTTGCTAAATGATGCATTTGTGCAGGATTAGCAGGTAGTTTTTGATTTCTTGTTCATCTAATCTAATGATCATTTCTCTGATGTTTGGAATGGCTGGTTATCAGAGTCATTTCTGGGGAATCACAGGCAACTTCTCAATAAATAACTCAACAGACACAGAGAAATGAAACCACCGAGGTCAAAAGCCAAGAGGGTCCTTTGCAATAATTGTCTTCTCACTCAGCGGAGCAGGACTCCCTTGGCAAGTAGATTCAGCGACACCCGTGCTAGTTCAGCTCTTTCAGGTGGCAAGGCAAGAGAGACGCCAGGTTACCTGAGGAGAAAAAGGCTTGATTTAAGGATACAAAGAAAAGAAATAAACAATGGAGAACGTTCTCAGGAGGCTTCATGGAACCTGCAAGTTTGTTCCAGTACAATGTGGTCTCTGCGGTCCTGTTCTCTCATGCCCCCTCAGCGCGGGAGTTTTTTGCTTCTTTCTCCTGCTGCACAATCATCAACACTCTGCTTTGTCTGTTCTTCCCATCATCAAATAACGACCTGTGTTCCCCTCTTTTTTTTTTTCTTCTTTTACTATCAGGGTTTCTGCTAACTTGTGGGTTGTCCTCATGCCTCCTGTTAGCTTTCGAATGGCTTCTGCTTTTTAATCACTTTTCTCTGTGTGTCTCTTTCCTTCTGCCCAACAACCATTTGTCTGATGACTCTTTTGGTGTCAAACAGAGGATTTGATTGTGTTGTCCATTGTGATGGAGTATAGTGCGCTCCTGGGTCACCTAATAAGCTTCCAGTGAGCTATTTTGGTTGCCTTAGGTCAGGTGTCCTTCCCTGGTTCATTTAATGCTGTCCGAGGTGTTAGGGCTACACAGGGCATCTCATGGAGACCTGTGTATCAGGAAACCTTCGGAAGTGAGTTATGGCCATAGCAGCCCTTTTGAGCATTCTCAGGAGGGGGCATTCTGACTGCAGCCATATTTCACGGTGTTCCCAGTGGGCTGCGCAGATAAGTACTACACAAGAAATTAGAAGTA
>NW_012137080.1:974777-989458 GCF_000956105.1 Propithecus coquereli | reverse complement strand
ATCCAATATTATAAAAACAATTATGATTTTTTGTTTTTGCTGAAATTGTTCCAGCTTTGGTCATTGGAATTTAATTTACAATTTAATTGAACATGCAACACCAAATTCTTAAATTGGAAG
The DNA here is from genome assembly GCF_000956105.1 of Propithecus coquereli. NCBI lineage: Eukaryota > Metazoa > Chordata > Mammalia > Primates > Indriidae > Propithecus > Propithecus coquereli. The sequence continues at coordinate 989,338 of NW_012137080.1, read as the reverse complement.
GACGTGATATAATTTACCTGCTTCACACCCTTTGCTCCGAAGTGAAATATTCTTAGCTCAGGATTCTTCTTTGGGTTTAGTAGTGGATGGGCAGGAAAGAACCCCTGTAGGATCAACTCGACTCAGTTTCTTGTTAAATGCAGGGACCATAGATGACATGTCAGAGCTCAAAAAGCATCACTGGAATAAGAATAAGGAAGTCAGAGTCATCCCAGTCCCCTGGGGGGTTCAGCCCTCAGTGAATTCATTCTCTCCCCTGAACCTTTTTTGCTCCCACCTGAGTGTTGGTCAGATCCACCTGTGTTTATCACTGATGATCCACCTCCCTCAATGCTCTTGAATCCAGAGGGTTTTCTTCTTATTGGTATATTTACTCTAGGGGCATTGGCCAGGGATCCCTGCAAAGGAGTCATGGCTTAGTTATTAAATCTTCTTAGGCTACAATGTTCAATTAATACCAGGAATCCAAACAATTTTGTGGTGAGATCTCACTGATTAGTACAAGCCTTCATGCATTGATTCAAAGTAATATGTTCAAAATTGTTCCAAAAGCGAGATGAAAATGTTCATTTAAGAAATTTCCATGGAGGCTGATACTTGCTGCCTTTTCCATTTCTCTCCAAGGATGATCATCATAAAAAGAACTTGAAATCTTCTCACAGGTGCTTAGTTTACTTATGTAACTTCTCTAATTGCCATTCTTACTTTTTCAAGGTATAATTTTCCTATTTTATGTGTTTGAACATTGTGAACTGCCTAACACATTTTTAAAATAGAAGGGTTATAAATAATAAATATGTAACAATCTACAACATTGGACAGCTTGTGGTAAGCCGTTTTTATAATTTTTCTCATAGGAAGGGTGTAGAACTGTCACGATTCAGAGCAGGGTCACCTTCTCTGCACTGCCAAGTTAGACAGTCTTTCTGCAGGGAAACAGTGAGCATTGTGGAAGGGCATAGTGAATACGTAGACAGGCGATGCCATCTCTAGTCCAACGACTTCTAAATTAGAATCTCCTGCCAAGACTTCTCCCTAACTCCGTCTTGCACACCCAGCTGCCTGGTCAGTGTTCTCACTTACGTGTCTAAATGGGATCTGAAGGTTAACAGGTTCCAAAATGATTCCTGATCTCCCCAACCGTACGTAATCCTCCTACAGCTTTCCTCTCTCAGTAAATAGCAAGTCTGTTCTTCCAGTTCCTCTGACAAAGTACCTCAGGGCCATACCTGATTCTTCTCGTTTACTCATGTTTCACATCTGATCCGTAGGAAGGCTTCTCGGCCATATCTACAGAAAATATCCCGAATTTGACCCTGAGCAAGCACCTTCACCGCTACCACCCTGGCCCATGTGACTGTCACTTCTCACCAGGACTATTGTGACAGTTTTCCGACGGGTCTACCTGCTCCTGTCTGGTTCTTTTCAGAATATTCTCAACACCTCAAAGATCATGTTAAAATATAGGTCATGTCTAGTCACTTCTCTGTTCCTTTTCTCTGTTCCAAACTTTCAAAGGGCTTCCTTTCTGTCTGACTCACGGTAACAGCCAGAAACTTCACAATGGCTATGGCATTTCTGTGATGCGGCTGCCTACTGCCTCTCTGAGCTCATCCCCTCCTCCTCCTCTTCCTCCTCCTCTCCCCATCTGTCACTCCACTCCAGCCACACTGGCCCCCTTGCCATCCCCTGAATGTGTAAGCATGCTCCCACCTCAGGGCCTTTGCACATGCTCTTCCTTCTGCCTGGAACACTTTCTCTAGGTATTACCATGTTTCACTCCCTCACCTCCTTCAGTTTTTCATCCATGTTACTGTCTCATGGAGGATTTTTCTGGCCAATCTAACATCACAACTCTCCCCAAGACTTTCCCACTTGACTGCTTTCTTTTTTTTCTCTTTAGAACTTACCATCATTCATGAATTGTGTTAGTTTCCTCAAGCTGCCATAAAAATGTACCACAAACTGGGCAGCTGAAAACAACAGAAATTTATGCTCTCACAGTTCAGGAGGCCAGAAGTCCAAAATCAAGATGTCAATAAGGTTGGTTCCCTCTGTTGTCTCTGAGGGAGAGTCTGTTCCATGCTTCTCTCCTGGCTTCTAGTGGCAGCGACAATCCTTGGTGTGCTTTGACTGGCAGCTATGTCACTCCAATTTCTGCCTCCATTGTCACACGTTCTTCTTGTTTCTCTGTATCTTTATGTGTGTGTGTGTGTATTTATTTATTTCAGAATATTGTGGGGTTACCAATGTTTAGGTTACTTATATTGCCTTTGCCCCACCTGAGTCAGAGCTACAAGTGTGCCCATCCCCTAGAAGGTGCACACCACACCCATTAGATGTGAATTTATTCATCCCCTTCTCCTCCCACCACTTGCCCAACACCCGATGAATGTTTCTACCACATGTGCACATAAGTGTTGATCAATTAATGCCAATTTGATGGTGAGTACATGTGGTGCTTGTTTTTCCATTCTTGTGATACTTCACTTAGTAGAATGGGCTCCAGCTCCACCCAGAAAAATACAAGAGGGGCCAGATCACCATTGTTTTCTGTGACTGAGTAGTACTCCATGGTATACATATACCACATTTTATTAATCCACTCATGTATTGATGGGCACTTGGATTGTTTCCACATTTTTGCAATTGTGAATTGTGCTGCTATAAATATTCTAGTGCAGATGCCTTTTTTATAGAATGTCTTTTGTTCCTTTGTGTAGTTGCCCAATAATGGGATTGCTGGACCAAATGGTAGTTCTACTTGTAGCTCTTTGAGATATCTCCATATTACTTTCCATAGAGGTTGTACTAGTTTGCAGTCCCACCAGCAGTGTGTGAGTGTTCCTATCTCTCCGCATCCATGCCAACATTTACTGTTTTTGGACTTTTTGATAAAAGCCATTCTCATTGGAGTTAAGTGATATCTCATTGTGGTTTTGATTTGCATTTCCCTGATGATTAGAGATGTTGAGCATTTTTTCATATGTTTGTTGGCCTTTATTCTATCTTCTTTTGGAAAGCTTCTCTGTATCTTTGTGTCCCAATTTCCCTCTTCTTCTAAGGACATCAGTCATATTGGATCGAGGGCCCATTTTCATCTGGCTTGATCCCATCTTAACTTGATTACATCTGAAAAATGCTATTTCCAAATAATTTCACATTCGCGTGTTCCAGGAAGACTCGAAATTTTGGGGGAACACGATTCAACTTAACATACTAATATATTCATTTTGCTTATTGTCTAGCTCTCTCTCCAAAATGTAAATTCATGAGAACTTTGCTCATCACTATATCCTTTGTGCATAGAATGGTCTTTGAAACACAGTAGAATGTTTGTCAAATAAATAATCCCTTTGGTTGATCAGGCTATATTTCATTTAGATGGGAGATGCCCAGATAATATTGCAGCTGGTGATTACTGTATACAAAGGGAGTCCATTTTTCTAAGAAGTGTAGCCGAAGGGCTAAAAATCCAACCATAATATTCTATTCTTTGACTTTTTTTCACAAATCTGCTCATACACTTTGGACTAGCCTCTAAGCACCTCTGAAACTCTGAAACAGAAAGTAATACCTGTTGTAAAAGACTCTGAGCTCCCTGAATAAAAGCATGACATCCACAAAGGGACCATCATTTTAAGCCCTCTCTGATGTCACTGGATGATAGAGGGCACTAAAAAACTTTTGATGTGCTTCTACCTTCTCCAAATTCCCGGGACACTAGAAAATCAAATAAGACAGTCCAAGAAAAATATTTCCAAACAAAGCAAATAAAAGCCCCTGACATACTTTTGATGTCAAAGCAGAGCTCTACTCACATTTAATACTCATGTGTAAACTCTTGGGTGCAGATGAATCAACAGCAGCTAAGTTAACAGACGAAATATGCAGCCCCATATCTCAATATGAGCCTTCACATCCCATTCAAAGAATGCAACTTCAAAGCGTGGATTTTTCTCTCAACTAATGGAAAATAGTTGATTAGCAAAGGTTGGTGCCGTTGATTTTTTAAAAATTAAATGGTGCTTTCTACTTTTAAAAAGAATCTCTTAATTTTATAACTTGGTATTATTATCATATCTTCATTTGACTGGGGTAAGAAGAGCATTTTTTTTACTGAAGTCAATCTTATTTTATGTGAGTTGATTATTTAGTTGCTGAAGTTGTGGGTTGTTCACCTAAATAGGGTTTCCTACTGGGCTTTCATATATTCCTTTATCGTAACCATGATTAGCGTGGGATGGTGCCCTGCCAGTGGGATGCCCTGCCAATGGGTGCCCTGCTGGGGATTAAATGTTTGTATTTGGTGAGAGACCATTATGGGCTGAATTGAGTCCCTTCCCTGCCACCTCCAAATTCATATGTTGAAGTTTGAACCCCCATACCTCAGAATGTGATCTTCTCTGGAAATAACGTCTTGGCAGATGCAGTTATTTAAGATGATGTCATTTGGGTGAGCTCTAATGGCAATATGACCCCTGCCTTTATAAAAAGGGGAGACTTGGGCACAGAGATATGTACACGGGAGAAGATCATGTGAAGATGAAGGCAGAGATTGCAAAGATGCTTCTACAAGCCAACAACTGCCAAAGATTGCCAGCAAATCAACAGTTGCGAGGGTGTGTGGCATGGGACAGATTCTCCCTCACAGCCCTTGGAAGGAACCAACCCTGCTGACACCTCGCAGCCTCTAGAGCTGTGAGACAATACGTTTCTGTCGTTAAAGCCACTCTGTTGGTATTTTGTTATGGCAGCCCTAGCAAACTAACACAGAGACCTTGCCAGCTGCCTCCTAAGTAGGTGGAGATAGAATATCACCTTGGCATTGCCGAACACGGCCCCCGTTACAGGATGCTTATAGCATGAGCAAATCTGATTGTTCTGGGAAAAAAAGGGTGAGCAAGGTCTTTTATACTTTGAAGTTATAAGCAACCTGCCTGCCCTGTCCGTAGGGTCTCTCAGTAGGTGATTAAATCAGAATAAGGTCATTGGGGTGGACCCCAATCCAATATGACTGGTTTCTTCGTAAGAAGGGGAGATTAGGACACAGACAAGTGTAGAGGGAAGACCGTTGGAAGACAGGCCATCTAGAAGCCAAGGAGGGAGGCCTCAGAACAAACCAACCCTGCCAACATCTTCATCTTGAACTTGTAGCCTTCAGAATTATGAGAAAATAAATTTCTGTTGTTTAAGCTGGCTCATCTGTGGTACTTTGTTATGGCAGCTCTGGCAAACTAATATACCTGAAAGGCACTTGGGTGGGACCTTTTCAACACGGCCCTAGCCTGGCTACCTTCATGGTGTCTACTCGGCTCGCAAGACCCACACTCTCCTTCCCCTCCAAATTCCCACTTTCTTCTTCTATTTCCATGCCCTGCAATTCCAGGAGCCCCCATCTAATGCCTTTCCTGAGAGTTCTCTAGTTCAGCAAATGTGCAGTGAGCAATATCTTGTCAGATCCTTCTTTTGCAAAACCCAAAGCTCTATGATTGGTTCTTTTGGGTTCCTCCTCACCCAGATGGGAAGTAGAGGCAAAAGAACCCACAGGAAGGGAGGAGGAACTACCACAGCACTCTTTCTTTCTATGAGTAAAAGATCTTCCTGCCTCCATTCATTCAATGGACAAATATTTATATTTGTTGACTGCCAGGCCCTATTCTAGATACAACAGTGAACAAAACAAAGTTCTTGCTCTCTTGTATTCTAGAGCGGGGACATAAACTATTAATAAACAACATATAAGGCATGTTAGTTGCTAAGAACAATATGAACAGAGTGTGGGAGGGGATGGTAGTTCTATTTCACATAAGTTGATTTTGTATAGGACATGATCTATTGCACTTTCTATTTGCCCAGGAGAAATAAAAACTCATGTTCATATAAAAATCTGTACAAATGTTTATAGAAGCCTTATAGGTAATCTCCAAAGAGAGGAAACAACCCAAATGTCATTCAGTGGGTGAGATTCTGCGACGTGCCAGCTCAATGCCTTGGTGAATGGATGAACAAACCCCGTGGCGTGTCCATGCATGGCTGTACTACTCAGCAACAAAAAAGAACGAACAATTCATACATGCAGCAACTTGCGTGAATGGCAAATGCATTTTGCTAAGTGAAAAGCCAGGCCCCAAAGGCTATAAACTGTATGATTTCATTTATATGATATTCTAGAAAAGGAAAAACAATAAGGATGGAACAGAGAAGAATGTGTATGAGGATGAAGGAGAGGTTATTTACAAAGAGGCAGCATGAGAGAATTTTGGGGGCAATGAAACTGTTCTATATCATGATTATGGTAGATGTATACCTCTATGCATTTTCCAAAACCCATAGAACTGTATGTTCACAGGAGTAAATTAAGAAATAAAAATTTAAAAACCTGAAAAAAAAGACTGCAAAAATAATTCTGTAAATGTGTCCCTTCTATTAGAAAAATGAGATAAAGTAGGAACATAAAGTCATTCTGATTCCCGAAACTCAGTGCTTTGTTTCAAATGAAAGATAACTTAATCCCTCTTCTTGAATAAATAGCCTGGTTCCCATTGTTTAAAGAAGAACGTTTGTTAGGAAGACAACATAGGGAACAGAATAGCCCAAGAAGTTGGATTTTTTGGTATTTTTTTCCATTTTAATATGTCCTACTGAAAACATTTGGAGAGGGTCAGAACTGACACACAGATAAGCCATATGTTTAACTTCTTTTTTTTCCTGGTATATAAATGTTAATATGCCGGATGAATCTTGCCATAACAGTTGTTATGGGGATGACATGGGGATAAGGCATCAGGAAGTTCTCTTCTCCGCCCCCAAAATCTCTTCAAACTGAGAAACAGGATTTAAAAAGTTTTAATATAGAAATAATTCAGAAATCCTAGGTCAGTTTTATTATCAGAAATGAAAATGATTTGGAAGGAATATTTAGAACTGAGAAACAATCTCATGAGATAACCGAAATCCTACAAAAGGAGGAAGAGCAGCATCGGAATGCAATAAAGCTGCGGCCAGCTCAGGTCACCAGATGGTCAAGCCTTGTTGAGTCTCTTTCCCTGTCCCCAATTACTGCCCATCACTTTTCCTTCCAGGGACGTGCTAAGAAAGTCCTACTCTTGAATTCACACACAGAAAATCCTGCAGCAAATAACTCCCTTCTTTGCCTTAAGCTGCTCTGGAGCATTCTCCAGGAGAGAGGTGAGACCAGCTCTGTTTTAACCAGCAGGGAACACCAAACGTGTGAACCACACCCAGGGGACTTTGTGCAAATTTTACAGGAAAAAAGAGTAGGTCTATCTGGGAAAGAAGAAGAAGGGGGGGGGTCAGTCAATGTGTTTCTACTGCGAGAGCTTTCTTATTCAGAGGCTAGGACTGACACTGTATTATCCGTTTAGATAAACCTATACAACTTATAGTAGTGCCCTGGTGTACAAATGCCTGCACCGCATTCAAAGTTGGCATTCAGAAGGCAATGCTGAACTAGCTGCCTTTATTAGTGTAAGCCGAGGTAGAGACTAAGGAGGATCAGGGCAAGTAAAGATTTGGAAGGGGCAGAAAGCCCCTCTTGGTTGTTCTCAAGCCAGCCGGAGCCTCCACCTAAGGACAGCATCTGGACTTTTTACTAGGCTGCTAAATGGTTCATTATTCTATTTTTAAAGCAATTCTTTGGCCTGCTGGGCAGTAGTGGCATTCTGCCCCCTTTAAGTCATCTTTTCCAGCTTTGCAAGTGCAAAGCTTTCCAGGAGGGTGAGATTGAGGGAAAAAGAAAGTAAGATGGGCCAAGCCATGGAAAACCTGCCCACCAGTGTTTATGGCTGGGTACAGACTTCTTCCTTTGTGACCTGAAATACACCTGACACACAGGCCAGAACATGAAAATAGACTTAAGTCAAATGAAATCCAGAGATATTTGCTAAATTGTGATTCCACATAAAAATAGTTTCCACGAGCCGTCAGTTGAGATGAAACGAAGTGTTAATGGAAAAGGGAAAGTGTGTGCCTTGTCCCCAACCGCCTCCCCGCCCCCATTTTCCTCGAAGCTGTTGCATTTTTTCCCGTCTCCACAGAGACACGACCCCTTTTTCCATTTCTCGCTGACTCCTGCGGCAACGTCCTGATGGTAGTTTCTTGCTTCTATTCCGGTCTGTTTTCCGCAGTGCAGCCAGAGTGATCTTGGAACTAATAGGCCAGATTTTGTCACTCCCTGCTTATGACATCCAGTGATTTTCTTTGCACTTAGAATAAAACCCAACATTCTTTTTTTTTAAACCACTTTATTGGGGTATGATTGGCATACAAAAGCTGTAATGTATCTACATGTATACGATTCGATGAGTCTGGAGATAAATATACATGTGTGAAACCATCACCATAATCTATGCTATAAACCTGTCACCTCCAAAAGATTCCTTCTGCCCTTTTAATTCATTATTATTATTATTTTGTGATAAGAATACTTAACACAAGGTCAACCCTGTTTTAAGTACACAATCCAGTATAGTTAACTATAGGTATTAAGTTGTACAGCAGATGTCTAGGACTTAATTCATCTTGTGTAATCAAAGCTTTGTACTCTTTGACTAATACCTCCCCATTTTCTCCTCTCCCCAGCCTTTGGTGACCACCCTTCTATTCTCTGTTTCTATAAATTTGACTGTTTTAGATTTCTCATGTAAGTGGTATCACGTAGTATTTGTCCTTCAGTGGCTGGCTTGTTTCACTAAAGTATAATGTCCTCTAGGTTTATCTGTATTGTTGCAAATGACAGGCTTTAAGGCTGAGTAATATTTCATTGTGTGTATACCACATTTTCTTTATCCATTCTACTGCTTCTGTTGATGGACACTTAGGTTGCTTCCATGTCTTGGCTAGCGTGAATGATGCTGCAATGAGCACAGGGGCGCAAAAGTCTCTTCCATGGATTGATTTCATCTTCTTTGGATATATACATAGAAGTGGCATTGTTGGATCATTTGGTAGTGCAATTTTTAATTTTTTGAGAAACTTCCATACTGTTTTCCATAGTGTCTGCCCCAATTTACATTTCCACCGACAGCATACAAGGGTTCCCTTTATTCTACAAACTTGCCAACACCTGCTCTCTTTTTTTCTTTTTTTTTTTTTTAGTACTAGCCATCCCAACAGGTGTGAGGTGATGATATCTCACTGTGGTTTTGATTTGCATAAAACCCAACATTTTCATGTTAGGAGGCCTTGACTCACAGGGCTTCTGCTCATCTCTCCACCTCCAATCTAAAGGTGTTAGGAGCCTACTTGCTCAGAACATTCCTGGGCAAACTTTCTGTTCCTCAAAACACAAAGCCCTTCCCTACTCCCAGCCTTTACCCTCGCTGTTCCATCTGCCTGGAATTCCCTCTCTCCAGGTCTTTGTGTGGCTGGTTCCACTCTGAGACAGGAGGCAGGTCTTCCTGCCCTGACCAGCCATGCCATCTAAAAGGGCCATCCTTGGGGCCTCTGCTCATTGCCCCACTTATTTTCTTTGTAGCACTTACCAAAATTGGCACTTATTTTTTTTTTATTGTTTTCCCCACAAGAATGTACATACTATGAGGGAAGATAACTTGTTTTGTTCACAGCTGTGTCCAGCACAGCCTAGAACATTCAGAGGAGCTGTTAAAATATCTGTTGAATGACTCAAGTGGGATGAGCAAGTGGATGAACGAATGTCTAGAATGATCTGCTCCTTTCCTGATCTTCTGTTTGTTATCTTAGAGAGTTTTCAATAATGTGAAGTTTAGCTATGATCTTTAGCTAGCTTTTCTGGGTGACTACCTGAAAAATGCAGGATTGTATATGAAATGGAAAATTCTGGAGTGTCTTGGATCAGATGAAGGTAACAATTTTAACCAGTGGAGAATGTCTCTCCAGGGAGGTAAACTTTCTTCATAAATGTTAACTGATTAACTTTCTCCCTCCACCAGCTTTACTGGGGTATAATTGACAAATAGAAATTGTGTTAATCACTTCCTCTCTCCTGTATATATTTAAGGTGTACAACATGATGTTTTGATATATGTGTACATTGTGAAGTGATTACCACAATCAAGCTATTAACATAACCATTATCTCATGTAGTTACCTTTTATTATTGTGTGTGTGTGTGTGTGTGTGTGTATGTGTGTGGTGAGAACATTTAAGCAACACCTGTTAGGATGGCTATTATCATAAAGTCAAATGATAACAAGTGTTGGCCAGGATGTGGAGAAAAGGGAACCCTTGTGCGCCTTTAGTGGGATTGTAAACTGGTACAGCTCTTATGAAAAACAGTATGTAGGTTCCTCAAAACACTGAAAATAGGACTACCGTGTGATCCAGCAATCCCACTTCTGGGTATATATCTAAAGGAATTGAAATCAGTATGCAAACAGGTATCTGCACTCCTGTGTCTACTGCAACATCATTCCAACAACCAAGATATGGAAGCAATGTGTCTGTTGACAGATGAATGGACAAAGAAAGTGGGATATAAATACAAACGGTTCCCAACTTATGGTGGTGGGACTTATGATTTTTTGACTTTATGATGTGCTTAACTAGATGTAACCCCATTGTAATTCTAGGAGAACCTGGACTTAACTGTGGTTTGACTTACAATTTTTTTGATTTTACGATGGACTTTTTGGGGTATTAAATGGATTTTGAGCTTACAATGGGCTTATGGGGACGTAGCCCCACTGTAAATCAAGGGGCATCTATGTATATATGTATGTACATACATATATACATAGACATGCTGGAATATTATTCAGCCTTAACTGATTAACTTTCAACTGCCCAAGATGTCAGGTTGCAAGACAGAGCTAGTGGATTAGTGGCCGAGGGAAGGTAGGGATCTGCTCACGGAACTGAGGCACAAGCTGCCTGTTCCCTCTGCTGAAGAAGCTTGGAGCATGCACAGCTGGGGGGTGAATGCAAAAGTGAAAATCCAGAGGAAAGGACCTAGGGGAGCGCTGGGCTCGCCTTGCTTCCACCATTCCTCCTTGGGATCTGGAGTTCAGCTTCTGAACCCGACTACCTGCAGACGGGGTGAACTTGTGGTGACTGTTTAGCTGCTCTTGAGTCATGCCCCTTCCCTATCCTGGAGCAGAAGCAGGAAGCTTGGAAAGCATCCTTAGCTTTTTCTTTCCCCTCCCCCATCTCCAGCCTAACAAGCGGTGTTAAGCCTGCTTCCTAAAGGGCTCTGGCCTCTCCCACCTCTCTCCACCTCTGCTGTCTCTGTCCTAGTCTGCATCACCACCTTGGCTTGCCTGGACTACTTCAGCCGCATCCTGAAGTTGTGAAGTCTTGGGTTAAATTTCCTTCAAATACATCCTCCATGTCAAAGCCCGTGATGCTCCAAGATGCAAATCAGATCACGTTTCCCCTCTGCTTGCATCCCCAAATAACTTCTCTTGGTGCATAAACTCTTAACCTGACTTTTAAAACCGTTAGAAACTCACCCTTCTTTTAATCACTTCCTCTCTCTTCCAACTCACATATTCTCAATTTTAAGACAGTGGGCTTCTTTCAGCTCAGCAAATACCAGGGATTCTCTTTCCTTAAGACCTTGAAATGTCCCTCAGCCTGGGATACTCTTCCTCCCCCTCTTCCCCTGGCTCCTCTCGGTCTTTTCGGTTACCCCGTGTGGCGCTGCTTCCAGGGAGCCTTCCCTGTGCTCCCAGCCCAGTTTAGTGCCCTTCCTGATCCTTCCTGGGCAGACGGTACTTTCTCCATCACAACTCTCATCCCTACTGGGTGCAAGATCCCTCAGGGAAGGGACAATTTCTAGTGGGCTCACCATTCCTGACACCTGGCACAGTGCCTGGCACGTAACAGGTTCTTACTAAAAGTATATTGACAAGGTAATATTCCTGGATTCTCCTTCACCATACTCAGTGGTGGTGTTGGGAGACCCTGTTACATTACTCTGTGCTGTTCCATCCTAACGCTCACTCTTTGCCTTTACCCTGTTTGACTGTCCCCTGCCTGGGATTATTAGCACCTGGGTAGACTCCCTGCCTCTGCCTGAACACACCCAGACTCTGGCCTCTCTGGTGTGACTCCTAACTCAATGGCCAGGTTCAGTTTTAGGTCAGCTCCTCTCAGCGTGGCCTGTTGCACTGATTCCTGCCCAGTCCTTCCATTAGACATGGCAATAATCGGAGATTAATGGCTATTCTTAATACTCATGGTTGAGTATAAGGAAACTGAGGCACAAAGGTGAAGCACTTGCCTCTGGGAGCCACTTCTTATATGCAGAGGCCTTAGACCAGGGCTAGCCCGTATGTCAGGAACTTTTCCAAATTCATAATTCCCAAATACTGCAACTCCCTAACAAACTAAATAGCAGGTCATTAAAATATGTGGAATAAGGTGTGACGTTCAGGGACTTGGCAGATGGCTGCCATATCTTGCCCACGCTTGAAAAATGTATCTCGAAAGATAACCAAGATGCTCTGCAACCCCCTCCCGCTCATTTTCCTGGAGAGCCTTGATTTTAAGTGCAGGGTTTGCCTTACTTTGGGGATGTCAGTGAAACTCCTGAAGCTTGTCTATCAACTCAGACCTCCGCAGTCTGATACCATTACGAAAATTTCCTTCCCACTCCCTTCCTCTCAGACATTCTCTTCTATAACTTGCAGTTTGACACTTACCCATGCACATCAAGACAGGCACTAAAATTGGATTTTTTTTCAATCCAACTATTGAAAATAACAAGATTTGGCGAGGAAGGAATTGTAGTAGTGATCTTGACCCCCTTCCTACCTCCTTTTGGCCTATCTTTGGCATCTCCTTCTCAACATTGCCATAGAAACCACTGACTCTTTCTTGTCAGGGTGATGATGCCTTTTCAGATTTTGACAACTGGAAGATACAAATGAAAGAAACCCAGAGTCTCTCATTCCAACTCTCCCCTCCCACACTGGTGCTGCTTATGCAAATTGGAGAAAACGGGCTTTGTTGTGTTTTATTTTGTATTCCGCTAACAAATAGAGTGCATCTGCTTAGTGCATGTGTGAGGGAAAGAATACTGGTTACCCAGACATATGGGGAAGCGTCAGATTTTCTTGGTTTTATTACATTACTTTCTCTATCTGCTTGACAGATACAGTAATCATTACTGATTGGAAATACTTTTGTCAGGCAGCAATTTCCTATGATGGGCAGCTACACAATCCCGTGATATATTGGGTCGACAGCTTGTAGGGAAATCCAGAAAAAAAAAAAAAAAAGAAAGCTGTGCAAGAGAAAAGCTTATTTTAGCCAACAAACTTGGAAATTCCACAGACATTATAGGATTCTTTTAAAGCTATGCATGATTTCTCCTCATCAGCTGCTAATTAAGGACATTAATTTATCTATTTGTTTGATACTGGAAACATAAGGCTTAGTTCAGCATGAGTTATAATTCATCATGGCTTTAGTATCTTCTGAATAATTCAAAATTATGCTTTGCAATAAATGATTTATGAGGAGTTTATAAGTATTCTTATTAAATCAGCATTTTTTATGTATTATTCTTTGGCATTACGTACCTCTGGAGACTATTAAAGTTTATTACTCAGTGTTTATTTTAATAAGAACCTTCTGACGTTCCCAAAAGCCTGAGAAAAATTATGCACAAGTTTCTGCCCAATATTGAATGGGGCGATGGTGGTAAGGGAATCCTCTTCATCAATACGTTGGAAGGAGAAAACAGTGGATGGTCCACATTGCAGCTTTCATGTAATGGCTTGTGCCGAAGCTTCCTAGTCATTTTTACTTCACGACTCACTTGTAAACTTCCAAATTTGTGGCAGCAGCGCTGGCACACAGTGAATGGGTGCACATCTGGAAAACAGCAGCACCGATGGCTGCAGGGAAGGCTTGCACTAGATGCCACATATCCCAGACACCTGAAGTCGGCTGGGTCCTGAGGTCTGACTCTAAGGGAGAAAGGAGGGACATGGACTTTTGGGGACATTGGCAAAGGACGCGAGATTGTTGGACCCACACTGTGCTGGGTGTATTTTTAATTGAAGAACTGTCTGCGCTTCAGACAAGAAGCCACACTTGTTTCCCAGACAGAAAGACAGCCGGATGCCACTTCCTCTCACTACACCCTCACCCCCCATCACACACGCGAAACCATCGTGTGTACCAGTGGAGATGTCGGGGATTTAACATTCAAGAATAGGGCTATAAGCATTGCTTCTCTTCTGTTTGATATTTTAATTCTTTTCTATAACCTAGACAAAAATACACCCAAACTGCCTTTCTTACACTGAATTTGGAGTGATGTCCACTGGCTGTTGCTACTGCTTGCCAGCCAGTAGGTCAGTGTTGGCTGAATAGCAGCGTTTGCTTCTGTAATTATTTAGATAAATATTGTATCACACTTCATCCTTAATATTTAAATATGAATGGACAACAGGAAAACCAAAGTGTTGATTGAGACAAAGATTGTGGCCCTCAAGTGTTTAATTTTTTAGCTTCAGTTGAACACCCATCAGACCTAAGAGTTGACTGCTGCTCAATTGTAAAGGAAGAGAAAAAATTAAAGAGTAAGTTGGGAATATTCTGTTGAA
>NW_012137080.1:951592-974182 GCF_000956105.1 Propithecus coquereli | reverse complement strand
GCACAGGCAAGAAATGGAAACAGGTGGGTAGGGGTTGACTACTCCTACAGGGATAAGTGCTCAGAAGTAAATTGAAATTAAATTGTTGTTAGTTTTCTTTAAAAAAAATTGCAACACTGTGCATTTCACTGGAAATTCAGAGAAATAGGGTCTAAAATATATACCTAGAAATAGGTATATATTTGCCACTGACAAGGTGTGCACGTGAAAAAATCACTTAACTTTGGAGAGTCAAAACACTTCACTTGGTAGATTCCTATGGACTTTTCCAAACAGAAGAGAGCGCTGGAGAGCACAGGCCAAGCATGCGGGTGGATCTGGGTTTGAATTGAAGCTGATTCCCGGTTCCATGAACATAGACACTCTGGATATCATTCTTCTCATCTGTAAAATGGGGACACTACCTCTCTCCAAATGTTAGTGTTAATCTTACATTGGGTAACATATGTAAAGTGCTCAGTTCAGGGCTTGGCATGGTTGACACCAAGGGATGGCTCTTATGGCAATCATTTATTGCTCTTGGGTTATAGACTCTGACTGTGGTAGGCTGAAAAATGGCCCCCCAAAGAAATCCACATCCTAATCTCTGGAATCTGGGAATATGTTGTGCTACGTGGAAAAAGAAACTTTGTAGACGTGATTAAGTAAAAGATCTTGAGTTGGGGCGATTACTCTTTTATTTTTAAAAATAAAAGTGGACTCAATGTAATCACAAGAGTCCTTGTAAGAGGGATGTAGGAGGGTTAGATCAGAAAAGTCACTGTGATGAAGGAAAAAGAGAGTGCACACACGGCAGTGGGGGAGAGAGGGAGAGAGAGGAGATTTTGTAAGATGCTACATTGCTGGCTTTGAAGATAGAGGATAAGGCCACAAGCCAAGGAATGCAGGTGGTCTCTAGAAGATGGAGAAAGTAAGGAAACAAGTTTTTCTCTAGAGCCTCCAGAGGGCCTGCAGCCCTGCCGACACGTTGATTTTAGCCCAGTGAAACCCATTTTGGACTTCTGATCCCTTAAATATGAGATAATAAATTTGTATTGCTTTAAGCCACTAAGTTTGTGATAATTTGTTACAGCAACAATATACTATTATTATCATTTTGGTAGCACATGGAAAGGAAAAGTGGCCTTCTTCCCTGCTCTCCCTCCTACGCCCACCAATCCCTAACACAGTCTTATGGAATGAACCATTTTTGTTCTAGGTCAGGGCGTGGTGATCCTACTGCCCTTTGCTGGTGGTTCAGGGGTGGACGTATGACCCAGTGCTACTCGGTGAGTCACAGAGGAAGACTACCTGGTGAAGCCTTCTGGCAAGGATTTTGCTCCCTAATGAAAAGAGCTGTCAAGGTAAGGAATCTTGCCTCTTTCTGCTTGCCTTGGACAAAGTTAAGGGAGGATGTAATGCTTGGAGCTGCACTGCGAGACCGTTAATTATGATGGCGAAATCTGTGATAATAAGAGACTGAAAAGTGTGGTCAGAAGAACTGACCAGATAACAACTAATGACTGCTTGAGGTGAAGAGAAGCTCGATGTATTTCCATCATCGAAGCATCAAAAAAGAGCATTGAGTTTGCAGCTCAGGCAAATTTAGTTTTCTGTGGGGAGTCTGTGGTTGATTCAGGAACATTAGATCATGAACTCGAGATGCTCTGTCAGAAAATAAGCATCAGACAATACACTGGTATGATTGTTCCAATGTACGGCTGGAAACTCACTAAGGATGTCTTAAAAAATACCTCTTTCTTCGAAAAAAAAAAAACATCTTTCTTTTACTGAACTTTTCATGAAAACACAAACTGATCAGGTCCCATTATACTGAACTTAACCAGGGCAGACTTGCTATAGAGAAACATCTGTATAAGGTGGGTCTTTCTGGAACCTTCTATAAGGTACTTTTTTCTCTTTGAAATGCTTTCCTCCTGTTTCTCCTGTCATGGCCAGCAGAAGGCCAGTTATCTTTCCAGTGACACGGGTCAGACATCTGGGGCTCTGCCTTTTCTCCTCCACTCCTTTCTCTCACTGCACAGGTACCTGCTGTCCTTGCCGTTTCCTGCACCTGCATCCTCCTCTGTTTCTGTTCTGGTTTGATCCTTCATCATCACTTGTCTAGGTTACTGCAATCATGACTCAACGTGTTCCCCTGTTCCCTGCATCTGCCCCTCCAATCCAGGATCCACACTTCAGCCAAATAAGCTTTTCCAAGTGCAAAGCTGATGGTGCCAACCCCTGCCTCCCACCATGTGACGCTTCCCTTTCACCTACGGGGCACGGTACAAAACTTAGCATCATTGCTAAATAAATCCTTCCAACGTGTGGCTCCTCGTTAGGCTTCGAGGCTATGACTTTCCTTCCTAGCATCCTGAAGTCAGTCAGAACGACCTGCAGGTCCCCGGTGGGCCAGGCTGTGTCGCGCCCCTCTGCCTTTCATCACACTGCCCCTCCGCTGGGACTGGACGCCCTCACCACTCTGTACACTCAGCTGGAGCGTCACCCTTCTGGGACACTGTCCTGGCCCTCTTCTCAGTTCTCCGAAAAAATTGGCTGTTTCCTCCTTGGTACATATGCCTTGCCCCCCTAACCCCGTATTTATCTATCTTTGTGTTACTTTCTTACTGTTTTGTATTCTTGCAGGCTTAGAAATTGCTCTTCCCATGTTAGGTAGTGAATTCTTGGAGATGGAATCATTCCTAAGCTGTCTGTCTTTTCTTGGAGCTTAAGACAGTGCCTGACACTTGCAGGACACTCAATCTCCAACTCTTGAATAAATAAATAAAAGGATAAATGAATGTTATAAATGATGAGATATTAGAAAGTTAGGTTAACTTTATGACTAAATATTATTTCGAGCAAAAGAAAACTTACATATTATATAATACTGTCCTTTTATTTTACAATTCTATTTTCTATGTTCAAATTGGTAGTCACTAGCTACATATATCTTATTGAACACTTGAAATGTGGCTCTTATGAATACATGTGCTATAAGTGTAAAATTCCCACCAAATTTCAAAGAGTTAGTACCAAAAAAATGTATATCTCAATATTTTTTTCATATTGATTACATTTTATAATGCTAATGTTTTAAATATATTGGATTAAACAAAATATATTATTAAAATTCATTTCACCTATTTTTTGAACTTTTGAATCATATGACTATTAGAAAATTTACGTGGTTCACATTTGTGGCATGCCTTATATTTCTGCTGAAGAGTGTTATTCTAGAATAGGAGTCAGCAAACTAGGGCACGTGGGCCATTCTGGCCAGCCATCTTTGTTTTCTTTGGGGGTGGGGGTGTTAACTAAGAATGTTTTTCACATTTTTAACTAGTTACATTTTAAATGTTTGTTTAAGTACCTACATAATAGACTCAATTTTGCCTCTGGGTGCCCAACACCTGAAATATTTACTATCTGGCCCTTCAAGAAAAAGCTTGCTAACCTTGTTCTAGAAGATTCGGCTCAGTGTGGAGAAATAAAATAATAATGATGACAACAACAAATAGTAGCTACAGTCTTTATAATAATAGCTCCTACATCCAGTAATGCCATAAACTTAATGGTCTTAAATGATTAGAGTGGAGATCTACCTTAGCTTTATTGATCAAACTGTGTATAGATAGTATTCGTGTCAATGGTGCTTAAAATTTCTTGAGAACATTTTTTGTCTCAAAAGTTATTTAAACATTCTTTCTGATATTGTATTAATTTTTTCATTTATTAATGAATTAATTATTTTATTCAAGTATTTATAGAACATGTCTTGAGAGCCAGTGTGCTGAAGGGTATAGCATAGCTCTGGCCCTCAGGGAAGCTCAGAACCCAGTGGGTGGCTCAGGCAATGAGTAAGTACTGATGATACCACATGATTAGTACTCTAATAGAATGTGACTCATGTGCTGTGCAAACATGCAGTTGGAGCAGCAAACTTTGGAGGTTGGGAAAATTTTTTCAGGGAAGATAATCTTGTAATAAGGTCCCAAAGAATGACTAGAACTTGCCTTGAATAAAAAAGAGATGCATTCTAGGAAGAAGGAGCATGTGTAAGGTAATGGCGGTATTAAATATTTAAGGGGCAGGAAGAAATTCAGTTTTGGAGAGTGAGAAATGAGCTTAAGAAAAGATGCTGGACCAGACCATGGAGCAGACAGGTGTCATGGGGAAAAGGCTGAACTCTCCCACTGGTGATGGGAAACCTCCGAATGAATGCATATTATGTGTTTGTTTAACAACATAATCTGAAATTTTACAGGTCAGCTTTCCAGTGAAAGATACATGGGGTGGGGAGAAATGTGTGGATTGGAAGCTAGTTATGAGGCTGTTAAAACACTTCAAACGAAACATCAAAATCAGTGTGTAGGCTGGGCATGGTGGTGCGAGCCTGTAGTCCCAGCTATTCAGGAGGCTGAGAAGGGAGGATCACCTGAGCCCAGGAGTTCGAGGCTGCAGTGAGCTAAGATAGCACCACTGCACACCAGCCTGGGTGATAGGGAGAGACCCCAGTCTCTAAGACAAATTAGATAAATAATCACAGTGCGGCAGTGAGGATGGGGAAGGAAAGTCAGACTCAAGACATTTTTAGAGAAAAATTAATTGATTTTTTTGTTGACTAGTTTGATGTATGATGCAAAGGAAGAAAATTTAAGAATAATCACTGTATTTCTATGTTGAGACACCATTCATTTAGAGATGGAAAATCAGGAACAGAAGCAAGCATGGAGAGGGCTGATGGTAAATGGCATTTGAGACCCTTCCAGGGTGAACCTGCTCCTAGTGGGGGACACGGATGTGGAGACACTTCTGGGGTCAGGATACGGAAATGAACGGAAGTATAGTCCCCACCTGGAAGGACGGCATAATCTAGAGGAGGTGGCAGAGTGTCAGGAAATTATTTCAGTGGAGTATGATGAAAGCTAAAACACAAAGCACCATTGACTCATAACAGTAGTTATAACATAGAAAGATGATTAAAAAAATCTTCAGCTCTTGTGTGACCCTATTTCATGAACTAATTTAGTCAAGGTAATGAGTTTTTACCCATTAACACTCTTGGGTCTTTGGTTTATTTTCCCAGGCAAGAATTTGGTCTGATTCTATGATTTTTAGAGCACTTTGATATCTCTAACAAATAAAGACTTATTAAACAATAATGAAAATGGTATTTGTTTTCTTTTAAAATCTCAATTCTATTTCCATCTTCCTCCCACAGCTGCTCTCGTTTGGCTAAAGTTTTAATTGTTTCCTTTCTCATATCCTTTCCCTCTGTATATTTTCCTCAATCTGTTTTTTTTTTTTTTTTTTTTTTACTATGGCACCATCAGTTTTTGCCATTACAAACATTCTCTACATTTCTTTACGCTCCCTAAGTACTTTATGCTTGGGAAAAGAATACAAAAAGCAGTTGAATTTGATATTTAATATGTATTAATCTTAAAAATATTTGGCCAGTTTTTTTATTGACTATTAAAGCATAGTTTATTGTTAATTAATAGGGCATAAAACATATTTTTTAAAGTTTATTTTGCATTTTGCAAAATATAAATAATATAACATAATAAATTATTCTGGATTGTCATCATGTTTAAAAAAGGACTCTTCACATTTTTTTTTGTTTCTACTTTACAATGTTACTATTTTGATAAGGATTTGTGGCTATTCAACTCCATACAATTATTACTATTCTTTTTTTAAAATTTATTTTTATTTCAGGATATTATGAGGGTACAAACATTTTGGTTACATTTTAAGACTTTGTATTTGGCCAGTTTTAACAATAACTTGTATTCAGAATTTCCCACTGAGGATTTTTTATAAAAGCAAAACTAGAGAAGGTATCATTTTAGGGATTTATATAATTTAAGAAAATTCTCCTAAAGATAACTTTGGTGTGACAGCTATACATTAAAGAGAGTACAGTACAAAAAAGCAAGTTATTCTAATTAGATATCTTTCTCATCATCCTGTGTCAGGATAAATTATATTAATCTCTGATAAATCTTTGAAATTATAAAAGCATAATTTTACTATTATTATTTTTGAGGCGTTCACCTTCCTTATGTTAACTACCAGCCAAAAAGTCCATTCCAGGGGAATGTTATAGATTCCGGGTTGCTGTAGTTAAGTCAAAGGCAGCTTTTCTCAACTCATTTCTGCTTTAGGTGAAGGTGAATATGTGGACAGTTCCTCACTAATCATTAGTGGTAGGAATTTCATTTATTTTCCATAGTCTGGGTTCTCCTTTATCCTTTTCTCACAGATACAGAGAGGTTATCACACACGAAGTATGGTTGTAATTTTTATTCTCTTAGTGGGCTTTATATACAATGAAGTAGAGTACCAGGATGCCTTCAGTTAATAGCATCCTTGAAAATCTGCTTTCAAGACAGCATTTGCAATGGCAACATCTGTTTAAATCAGAAGCAATTTCCTAAGGGGTAAAATATCCTTTCAAAGTTAGCGGCCAGGTGTGCTGGCTCATACCTGTAATCCTAGAACTTTGGGAGGCTGAGGTAGGAGGATCACTTGAGGCCAGGAGTTCGAGACCAGCCTAAGTACTGAGGGAGACCCTGTCTTTACAAAAAATAGAAAAATTAGCCGGGCGTGGGGGTGCACACCTGTAATCCCAGCTACATGGGTGGGTGAGGCAGGAGGATCACTTGAGCACAGGAGTTTGAGGTTGTAGTGAGCTATGATGACGCCACTGCACTCTAGCCCAGGGCAACAGAGTGAGACCCTGTCTCAATTAAAAAAAAAGTTAAATTATTTTAACAAATAATTAAAAAGAAACTCTACCACAGAGCTACAAATAGGTTCTCCCCCAGTCTTCAATATCAGTTTCAAGTTAGAAGAAACAAATGAAAATTCATCATCCTACATCGTTAACTGAGATGTGGCTAATAATTGGTTGAGCATACTGTAGGAATGTTTTCTCTGGACCCTCAAACAAATCTCTGCTCCTTGGATACCTAAACTATAAAATGGCAGATAATAATATACTGTTCACAGGGTTGTGAACAGGATTAAATGTAATGACATGTGAAAAACTAAGATTATAAAATATGGCATAAGCATAGGCAATTGTTGCTGTTGTTGTTTTTGTTAGTGGTGGGTAGTGGTAGTAGTTTTGGATGTTGCAGTAATGGAAGTCTTGTTAGTACCTCCTCCTCCTTAGCTCGGGTACTGCACGTTGGACTGCCTGGATGCCTAAAGACAACGTCAATCAGTGGAGAACAAAGAAAAAAACAGGACGAAAGAGAGTGGGAGAGAAAATAAGGTGTCTGAGTGGGAGAGTTGAAAAGAGCAACAGAAGGGGGTAGGATATTATTTTCTACAATAAATGGAGCAATCTTAATTTATTCAAAGTGGAAAAGTAACATTTAAGGAACGCCTACAATGTAAAAAGTGCTTAAATGTGTTGTTGTTTCACTGAGCCCTCACAACTATCCTGTGAAGTATGTTTCATTAGACCCATTTCGCAGATGAGGAAGCATATGACCAGAGAGGTTATGCAATGCCTCCAAATCATCATACAGCCAGTAACTATTAGAAGCCAAGAACAGAAAATGGAAAATAGAAATCCACTGGAGGATAAAGCAAAGCAAGAGGGATCTGGGTATACAAGGGAAAGCGTGTGTTGTCTGACGGCACTTGATTGCGTTTTTTTCCTCTGAACATTGTACTAGCCCAACAAAGATGCACGTTTAAGCCATATTTGACACCCTCTCTGTGTGTGATAGGTTTTACAATTGGATGAGGATCTCTGTAGATTCCAATTGATATTTGGGGACTGGCTTTGCCCAAGAAGGAGCTAAATACAATTTCATATTTGGTAGAGGAATCCCCGGCTCCACTTTAGTGCCTGTGTATAGACATCTGTCCTTAGGTATATAAACACACAGATCGAAAGTGCTAGAAATGCTGCACAAATTGCAGAAATCCAGAAAGTAAGCACGCAGCAGGTCCGGAAAGAAGCACAGTATAGAAAAATAATAAACTTAATTTAAAAATGCTTTCTGTGTGCCAGGCATTGTAGTAAGTGCTTTATATGCAACAATTCACTTACTCCTCACAACCACCCTGTGAGATTGTGCTCCTATTTTCCCCATTTTGCAGAAGAGGGAAGTGAGGCATTTAGGAATTACATAACCTGTCCAAGATCACACTGTCAGTAAGTGCAGGAGCTGGGAGTTGAAACCAAATTTTCTAGCTTTAATGACCACTCACTTAACCAAAGCAGAAATTACACTGGCCTCATGTGATAAGGAACGTATTATTTCATTTTAATATGTTCAAACAGAACAGATTATTGCAATTCAAAATAATGAAACAGTTGTTAGCAAGTCAATGGTATGAAAAAGACAGGAAAACTGTTAGGGCATTTTTGAGATTCTGGATAAAATTAGAATAGTGGCTGGGTCCTAGATGACATTAAAGGATTATAGTTATTTTTGGTAAGTGTTTCAATGGTATTGTTATGTAAGAATGTCTTTATTTTTTAGAACACAGAAGCATTTTGGGGTGAAATGGCAAATATTTTGAATTTGCTTTAAAATTGTTCATAAGGGGAAAAAGTAGGAGAGAGAGAGAGAAGAAAGAAGGAGAGAAAAAAAATGAGGTAGCAAAATGCTGAGAGTCATTGAATCCAGGTAATGGACATATGGTGGTTTATTGTGCTATTCTACTTGGTGTATATTTAAAATTTTTCTTAATGAAAATTTAAAAAAAGAAATAGTTCACTTAAGTTCACAGAAGCCCAATGGGAATGCCAACATCATTCTGTGACAAATGAATGTGGTAAAAACAGAGGACCAGCTTAATAGCACTCAGCAATTTACATGGAAGTGTCATTTTAAGCCACAAAATTGCCCTATTTACTTTTCATGTGTTAGTGCTTTTTGAGGAAAAAAAAAATGTAGAAAGGCAATAATATCTAAGTCTGTTTGTTTACTAGGAATAATGCTTGTATAATTGTTTGAATGTGTTGTAGCTCAACATTTATTTTTAGCATTCTTTATTTTATTGGTTAATCCAAAACATAAACACTTCTTGGCTTGAGCAAAAGCAGCCGGTCGCTTCCACGCCAGAGGGAAAGTCATAATCACTTGCTCTGTCTCATCTGAACTTTGTGAAAAGACAAATTTTCACTTTTCAAAAGTTCACAAGTAGGAGGCAAATGTATTTGCAAAGATTTCTCCATTTAATTGCAGTCCAAACTACTAGAACATTAAAAGAAAGTCTTTTCCCCCCACATTCGTAGATCAAGTTTTATGAGAAACAAATAAATGAAAACCAGACATTTGATAAAAAGTTTTCTGTTTTAAATAGTATATTCCTAGCTATATCACATGGGTCAATATATTATATATTTTGGCCAATCCTTTTAATTTTCCTTATCTATAAATATTTGTCTTCCAAAGTTTGATCTAGTGACTTCTGAAATATTTTTAAAAGATTAACATAAGTTGACTGAAATCCTAGCAATCAGGTGTTTTTTGGAATTCTGAATATTTCAGATTTTAGGGTAGTACTCCTTTGCATGCACTGTGTACCACAGAGTGTCCCCAGTGGCATCTGGGAGAGTGACTTGTAGTCAAGTGCATCATATTTCTGCAAATACTCATGCTAAGTGGGATAATTAAAAATTCTAGGGAGCCTCACGTCAGTTTAGGTCCAATTTGGCCTCATACACCAACTCCTGAACAACAACTTCAGGTTTGCAATGACACTGGGGTTTCAGGGTTGCAGGGGAGGGCTGTGGCAATGTCTGCTGTGGGTACCAGCTTAAGAGTCACATAGACTCAGACCAGAATCTCACCTGTGACCCCCACTAATTGTGTGACTCTCTAGACTTCATTTTCCTCACTTATGAAATGGAAATAATACCTATTTTATAGGATTATTGTGAAGAAGATTTATGCAAAGCACTTGGAATGCCTGTTACAAGGTCAAAAAGGAGTAGCTATTATAATACTATTAATTTGATTATTATTAAAGATAAGAAAGGTGTAAAAAGTATTTTCTATTCTTTTAAGCTGGCCTCCAGGTCTTCTTATCTCTGTGCTATTTGCTGGGTAGGGTGAGAAAATATTAACATCTGAGCTAAGCTATTAGAGAAATTAAGATTTAGAATAATGATTGTGGTGCTCTGACTCTGATCAGTTTTGCCTAAACTGAGTTTAGCATCAACTAGGTGATCTTCTGGGGATATAGAATCTCTGGTTGAGTTGATCTTGAGATTCTTTAACCACTTCTCACCTCTTCCACCAACCCCGGCAACTTAAGCAGTCCATTCTTTAAAAATTATGCAAGAACCTGTTAGGCATGATTTCCTCCGTCCCCCTTCTCCTCCCTTCCAACCTGCATGACTTCCGTTGAGTTTCACTTCCTACTGTGCACATGAGTGCTGATTGGTTAGTTTCAATTTAATAGTGAGTACATGTGGTGTTTGTTTTTCCATTCTTTTGCTATTTCACTTAGGAGAATGGTCTCCACTTCCATCCAGATTGTTATAAAAGGTATTAATTCATTTTTTATGGCTGAGTAGCACTCCATGGGTACCACATTTTATAATTCTACTCATGAATTGATGGGCACTTGGGTTGGTTCCACATCTTTGTGATTGTGAATTGTGCTGCAATAAACATTCAAGTGCAAGTGCTTTTGATAAAATGTTTTTTTTTGCCTTTGGGAAAATGCCCAGTAGGGGGATTGTTGGATCAAATGGTAGGTCTACTTTTAGTTCTTTGGGTGAATCATACCTAACGAGTACAACATACAATATCTGGGAGATGGGAACAACTTATAACTTTGTTTCAAGAAATACAAAAGCAATCCATGTAACCAAACATTTGTACCCCCACAATATTCTGAAAAAAAAACAAAAACAAAAACCAAAAACCTAAAAATAGAATTACCATTTAATCCAGTAATCTCACTACTGGATGTCTACCCAAAAGAAAAGAAATCAATATATCAAAGGGATGCTTGTTTACTGCAGCACTATTCATAATAGCAAAGATATGAAATCAACCTCAGTGTCCATCAATGGATGAATAGATGAAGCAAATGTGGTATACATACGTAGTGGAATACTACTCAGTCATGAAAAGGAATAAAATCATGTCATTTACAGCAACATGGACAGAACTGGAGGTCATTATCTCAATTGAAATAAGCCAGGCACAAAAAGACAAATACTACATGTTCTCACTTATAAGTGGATCCTATGAAATTTGACCACATGGGGATAGAGACTGGAAAGACAGATGAGAGAGACTGGGGATACTGAGTGAAGGAGGAGGATGAAGAGAAGTGGGTTAAAGGGTACAAACATACAGTAAGATAGAAGGAATAAACTCAATGTTTGATAGCAGAGTAGGATGATCCCTGTGTGAGCTCCAGCTGCTGTTTCTTCTAATCCCTTCAGGGGGTTCTATCCCCAGCCTCAGGTAGTTTCTTCACAGGCATTTGCTGATCGGTGCTCACCTGAGAACTACATGAGCATCTTTTGCTTCTCTGTCTCTTTGTAGCTCTCTTTTCTACTCTGTCTTGGGAACTCTAGCTGTCTTGGTTTTCCTGAATTCTCTGCCCTGTCTCTTCAATTCAGGGAGTCTGCTGGGCTCACCTGAGTTTCTTCTCCTTATGCTGTGGCCAGGAAACTCTCTCAAGGAAGCAAGTTGAGATAATCACAGGGATCACCTCATTGGTATCCTGTTTTTAGGGATCATTGTTCTTCACTACTCGGTGTCCATTGTCTTGCAAACTGTTTTTTTCATATATTTTGCTGTTTTCATTTGCTTGTTTGTCTCAGGTGGGAGGGCAAATCCAGTCTCTGTTACTCCACTTTGGTCAAAGTGGAAGTCAGTTTATTCCTTTTTATTGCTGAGAGTGCTGCATTGCATGGATGTGGCACAGTTTATTTATCCACTCTCTTATTGAGGGTGTATGTCGTTTCTAGTTTTAGCAATTATGAATAAAGCTATAAGCATTTAAAAAATTATGAATAGTGCATGCTCCTTGTAACAAAAAGTTAGTTTTCTGCTACATCTCCTCTCATCCCCTTTCAATTATCAGAGACAATCTTTTAACATCTTTTGCACCTTTGTTTCTTCTGTTAGTAATTTCCATATCTCTAGATAATAAGCCTTCTATTTCTGACTCCTCAATATAAAAAAAATAATTAAACAGTTTATATATCTTTTCCTTCCTCTCCTATCCTTCTCAAAATATCATTTTGAGTTATTCTGTTGGTTGCCTTTATAACTCTGAAAAAAACACATAAATCTTTATTTGTCCAATGAGTTTTTGTTATAAGATGCAAATAGTAGCACTTATATATTTTCCTTACCTTTTCTGTTCCTTATCATGCCTACTGTCAGATATCTTTTTTGCTTTTATATTGAGAAAGTGTTATCATTAATATTGTATGTTACATCTACAACTAAGATTTTTGTACTTGGTCCGCAGTTGAGTGTAAAAATTGAAAACCAATAAACTGAGTTTACATTACTCTGGCTACATAAAAGTGTTCACTTCTGGGCCAAGGGTCCACTGCCACAGTCCCCAGACTACTCAGCAGACAACGTTGTGAGCTTCCAGTTTACATGGAGTCTCTCTTGTTAACTCTAGTTTCTTAACAATTACGCATTGTTTTATTTTCTTCATATTTGGCCTATGACATTCTTGTATGATGTCTATTTATTTGTGTTTCCTAAAGCTTTCAATTGTCTTTATTATTTCCTTGCATTATATGCTCTTGTTTTTCCATGCTCTCAGCCATTGTATTTGGTCTAAGGAGTCTTTCTGGTCACCTAATTTAAAAACAATTTTTAAATTACACATATAGCACATGAATACACTATATATTTGTAAATTTTAAACATTAAAGATTAGCATAAAGCACTTTTAACCACTGGCCCAATGAGACCACATTCCTTTCCTGTATAATTTAAAAATTTACTGAAATACAAAGTTTTTCTATATTGAATTGAAATTCTCCCCCCTATAAAATTTCCTAATTTTTGCTGCTTAGTAGATTGTCTGCTATACAATTTATTATTTTTCATAGTGATTTCTGTATCCAGTCTTCACACTCATACTGTCTACTAGAAATCTCCCACTGGAGTTAGCCACAGTAATCTCAAACGTAACATGTCCAAGACTGATATCACAATCTCTACTCCTCATCTTTTACCCCAAAATACTTTCCTACTGTTTCCAATTCAGTTGTTGGTTGTCACTATTTACCCAGTTGCTCCAGATAAAAGTTTTACTCTTCATATCCAGTGTGTCACCAGGTACTATTGATATTACATCAGAAAAATTTCTCTATTCACTTCTTTTCACCTCATGTTTTTCAACTGAGGCCCTATTGCTATGGAATCTCACCTGGTTTATTGCAAGAGTCTGTACCAAGGGGTCTTTGTACATGCTGTTGTCTATGTCTGGAATGGTTTCCTTTCTATCTTTGGCTAACTTATCCTTTGGCTCCTAACACAACTATCACTTCTTTATAGAAGCCGTCTCTCCCTCCCAAGTATAGGTCGGGTTTCTGCCCTCAGAAATTGTGCTCTCATCTTTCTTACTCATGTTTCCATTTATAATTAAAATTAATTCATGTGATTAATTAAATCCTGTCTTTCCTGCTGGGTTTAAGCTCCATCAGAGTAGGGATTCTTTCTGAGTTGACACATCTTGACCTTCTGGGACAGTGACTGGCACATAGCACAATGTTGGAAGAATGCTTGGATGATAAGTTTCCTCTCCTCAGTATCCTGGGTGATTCCAAGACCTACATTAATGCCTCACACGACAACTGGCCCCTCAGTTTCACTGTCTCAACCCCTTCTACATCAGCAGTCTTTCCTTTCATCTGTTGTTATACATTTCCAAGTCCCTTGTGCTTGACTATAATCTGGACTTTGTTAAGTACATTGCTGCCTCTGAGAATTTATATTCTGAAATTTCCTCCTGAAACCATTACCTATACATTCACCTTTTTCATTCCTCCTAGAAAGTTTTCTCTGTGTTCAATATGATAACCTGTTGCAAAACTATTTCCATTTCTCCTAGCTGTTTCATCTTTTAACAAATGTCATTTGCCTTTCTATCCAATGTGGGTGCCAGATCCTATCCTGTCAACTTTATTCTTTCTTACGAGTTAGATTTCTATATCTTTTTGCAATTCCTTACCCCATGTTTTACCAAATCCCAAAGTGGGTAAATAAGTTTTTCAATAAGTGGGAACACTTATGTGAAATGGACAAATTTAAAAAATTAATTACCCTTAAACATTAAAGTAATTGGATCCTTATTTAAAAGATCTTTCTACAAAGGAAATATTAGGCCCAGAAGGTTTTTACCAGCAAGTTCTGCCAAACATTCAAGAAACAAAGTTTTGGTTTTTTAAATTTCAGAATATTACAGGGGTACTAACATTTTGGTTATGTAAATTGTTTTTGTAGTGTTTGAGTCAAAATTATAAATGTGGCCATCCCCCAGGTAGTGTGCATTGTACACATTAAGTGTGAATTTACCTATCCCCTCTTCCCCCCCGCACCTGCTTGATTTCCGATGAATGCTATTTCCATAAGTGCACTTAAGTGTTGATGGATTAGTTCCAATTTGATGGTGAGTACATGTGGTGTTTGTTTTTCCATTCTTGTGATACTTCACCTAGAAAAATGGTCTCCAGTTCCATCCAGGTTAATACAAGAGGTATTAATTCACCACTTTTTTATGGCTGAGTAGTATTCCATGGTATACATATACCACATTTTATGAATCCACTCGTGTATTGATGGGCACTTGGATTGTTTCCATATCTTTGTAATTGTGAATTGTGCTGCTATAAACATTTGAATGCAGGTGTCTTTTTTTAACAGAATGTCTTTTTTTTCCCTTGGGGTAAATACTCTGTAGTGGGATTGCTGAATCAAATGGTAGTTCTACTTTTAGTTCTTTGAGGTATTTCCATACTACTTTCCATAGAGGTTGTACTAGTTTGCAGTCCCACCAGCAGTGTACGAATGTTCTTATCTCTCTGCAATCATGCCAACATTTGTTTTTTTTTGGGACTTTTTGATAAAAGCCATTTTCACTGGAGTTAAGTGATATCTCACTGTGGTTTCGATTTGCATTTCCTTGATAATTAGAGATGTTGAGCATTTCTTCATGTGTTCGTTGACCATTAGTCTATCTTCTTTTGAAAAGCTTCTGTTCATGTCTTTTGCCCACTTTTTAATGGGGTTGTTAGATTTTTTTCTTGCTGATTTGCTTGAGTTCTGTATAGATTCTAGATATCAGCCCTTTATCAGATGTACAGCATGCAACATTTTCTCCCATTCTGTAGGTTGTCTGTTTGCTCTATTGATTGTTTCCTTGGCTGTGCAGAAGCTTTTTAATTTGATCAGGTCCCGTTATTTATTCTTGTTGTTGCTGTGATTGCTCTTGGGGTCTTCTTTATAAATTATTTGCCTAGGCCAATGATCTTATACAAACTATTTCAGAGAACCAAACAAGAGGAAATAATGGCCAACTTATTTAATGTGGCTAAGATAACCTTGAAACAAAAACTAGACCAGGATGAAATGAGAAAACTGCAGGCCAATATAAGTTATGAATATTGGTGTTCACATAGCAAAAAAAATATTAGGAATCCAAATCCAACAATGTATAAAAATGAAAAAAATCATGACTACTTTTCTCCCCCTGAAATACTACTAAGGTTCAAAAAAGTGAAAATCTGTTAGTGTAAATTTTTTCATTAATGAATTTAAAAAGAAAAAAACCAATATGTTCATTTCAACGGATGCATAAAAAAGATTTGATAAAATTCAGCACACATTTATGATTAAAAATACTTCTAGCAAGTAAAAAAAGAAGATATGGCAGAGTCTGCTGCTTTTCCCTTAATATTTTTTCATTCCTTCTCTTTATAATAACAGAACACCTTATTATGTGCTGGACATTTAGCTGCTCAGTATAAGGACTGAGCTTCCCTTGAAGCTAGCTGTGACTATGACTAAAGTCTTTTCAATGAGATATAATTTGGAGTTATATATGGAATTACAGGGTTGTAGCCTTTAAGGAAGAGGGCGTGGCTTCTCACTTCCTCTGGTTGGAGAAGAGAATGATGCTGAGCCATCTTGGACTCTTTGGAGCAGGAAACACCCTAGGAATGGTAGAAGAACAGAAAAGGAAAACCTAGATGCTTGATGACTTCATATAAAAGGACTTCCATAACAGCTTAGACTTAAATGTGAAAGACAAATCAACTTCTGTCTTGTTTAAGGCATTTGTAAAGTTAGATCTTTGTTACATCAGTCAAAACTTCAATCCAACTGATGTATTATAGATGGGAATCTCCTTAAGATGATAAAGTATATTTTAAAAATTCTTACAGAAAACATCATATTCAATGATAAAGTACGAAACTAGCAATGCCCACTATAATCACATCTGTTTAACATTTCACTGAGGGTCTTAGAACAATATGACAAGAACAAAAAATAAAATATATAACAATTAGAAAGAAAAAAACACACTGAGTTTACAGATTAGATAGTTACCCTTAGAGAAGACTCAGAATAATCTACAGAATTAATAAAGGAGTTTAGTAAGTTTATTGGGTATATAAATCATATATAAATATTAAGCAAAATGGAGCTAGAAAATACAATTATATAAAAAAACATTTACAATAATAAATAAAATGATGCTTTGGGACTGTAAGTTACGAAATAAGAATGAGAGCTCTATAGATAAAATAATAAAATAATAATACTTTTGAAAAATATTAATTATAAGCTAATGTAAATATAAATAATAATGAGTAAATTATTAATAATAATGAACATAATCTAAATAATGAGTAAGTTATAAATAATAATTAATATAAAAAAATAAATATAAATAATAATGAGAGAGATCATTCCATGGATAAGAAGAATATTTAAAAAGGCCATTTCCTCCCCAATTTATATGTGTGTATATATTATTATATTAGTGGGTATATGTATATGCATGTATATGTCTGTGTATATGCACATACATGTATTTATATATATATTTAATGTAATTACAATAAAAATTCCAATAGGATTTTTCAGTGGAACTTGAACAATTTTAAAATTTATAAGGAAGAGAAAAAGACCAAGAATAACAAAGACACTCCTGAAAAACAATAGACTGAACAGACTTTCCTACCTAGATATCAAAAATTTTCCTAAAAAGTTTTAGAAAATATGGCATAGGGATAGACCAAGAGACCAATGAAATAGAATAGAGAGCCCAGAAGCAATTACAGATGTAGCTGAAAGTCTGATTTATAATGAAGGTGGGATTATAGATCATGCAGAAAGGACATGTTTATTCAGTATACAGTATATTACTGGGAAAATTGATTTTCTTTATGGAATAACAACAACAAAAAAAGCATGAAAATGAATCCCTGCTTTATGCTCTACATTAAAACCATTCTGAAATGGATTAAGGCCTTGAATGAAAAAGGAAAAATATTAAGAATTTTAGAAGAAAACATAGGCTTATAATTGGGTAGAGCAGTAGTCCTCACAAGAGAGAAAAAGCACAAACCATATAACAAAAGATTAATAGACTCCATTAACCTTAAAAATTTCTATTCATTGAAAGAGGCCATAAAGAGAGTAAAAAGACAGTTTGCAACCTGGTAGAAGAAATTTGTAGCAAATATTACTGACAAAAATTTAGTATACTGAATATATAAAAAATTGCTAAAAATTTTCTTTATTCAAATCAGTTTTCTTTATTCAAATCAGTTGAATAAAGACAACTGTGCAAAAAATGGCAAAATTAGCATGAATTGGCATTGGACAAAAAAGAGGAAATATGACTGGCCAAAAAATATGAAAAGATGCAAAGCAAGTGTGTATTCAAGAGAATGCAAACTCCAAGCGTGCTTAGATTGGATGATGCCAAGAGAAGCTATGAGTAACCGTGAAGCCTGCACACTGTTGGTGGGAGTGGAAATTTGGTCAACCAGTTTGGTAAAAAAGGAAAAAGAAATTCACAATGAAGTTGAATGTCTACATATCGTATGACAAAGTCATTCCACTCCTAGGTGTGTGTCCTAGAGAAATTCTTGCGTATGCATAATATCCTGAATATCAGTATTTTCCTAATAGCAAAAATGAGGAACAATTGAAGTATTTATTAACAGGAGAATGGATACATAAATTTTAGTGCGTCCATTAAAAGGAATACTATATATCAGTAAAAATAAATGCATTATAGCTTTATGTATCAACCCGAATGAATTTCAAAATCACGTTTGTATTAAAAAAGAAATTTCAGAAGAATATATAATTTATGATTCTACCTATATAAAGTTCCAAAATAGGCAAAACAAATAAAAACATTGTTTAGGGATATGTATATGCATGCATGGTAAAAGTATAAAGAAAAAGAAAGAGCTGATGAACTCACACTTTGTTTACTGGTTACTTCTGGTGGGGGGAAGTGCATGGATCTAGGAGGCACAGAGAAGGATTCAGAGACATCAGTCGTGCTCTATTTTTTAGGCTGGGTACTGGGTCCAAGGGGTTTGCTTTTAATAATTCATATATATTAAATACCCTCCTCTGAATTTATGATGTATTTCACAATGAAAAAGTAAGGATTAAAATAGACTATCTCTTTTCTCATTGCTTTTCCTTCTTATCCTTGTAATTCATTTCTCAGAACATCACATTCTGGCTCTTGACTCCCACTATTTTCTTGAAACTATTGTCTCCAAGATGACCAATAACCTTTTAATCAATAGATGCAAATATATCTCATTTGACTGAGAACTCTTGCTTTCTTGCAACATTCTCCTCTATTAGTTTCTCTGGAAAGCCATTTTCCTATTGCTTGTTTGCATTTAAAGATAAAAGAGATAAAAAGTCACTTCTGAAGGTTAAATTAACTTTAACCCCTAAAATGCTTATTTGCCATATTTCACACATTTTATTTGATAAGTCAACATTTATTGAGCACACATTCCATACAGAGCGTTGCAAATTCAGAAAACTGTCTCCACTCTCAGATCTATTCCTTGGCCCATCATGTATTATTTAGCAAAAGTTAGTAAAGTAATCATATCATAAAGGCAATTGAATGTATCACCTTAATCTGAAAATTACTATTGTGCTTGCATAATATAGCTTTGGGCTTCAAATTAGCAAGGATTCAAAATTAGGGTTTTCCCTAAATGGATAAAAACCTGATCATTTTCCAAGGCTTACTAGATTTATATTTTTGGTGTTTATAAATATGTATGGGAGGTTTATATTAAAGATTTTGTAATTGTTGATTTTTTAATTTAATTAAATATTGGAAAGAGTGCATTTTTTCCACATTCATAAGTCATCATACGGATTTCCTCAAATTTTCCAGAGGAGAAAAAATAACTATATTTGGGTGGAGATAGAACATGGAATGGAAAGTTTCACTTCAAAAGGCATTTTTTCATCAATCATGAACATGTGAACATGGAATTATAATTGAAACCATTTTGTATACTTCACCATTAAATTCATACTGAAAACAATGTTTTACAATTTTAAGCAACAGATATAGAAAACTCTCACTAGCCCACAGGGATTTATCAAATGCCCACTATTACTACCAGCGCAGTAACCATGGTAGAGTGGCCAACGAAGTCAATGACATGTTATTAAGGATGTTAGGTACATGTAGAAGAACTAAATGAAACCTATAGATGAATCTAATTATGTTTTTATAAGGAACCCAAAAGTTTTTGAGATGGCTTAATGCGAAACAATGAAGTTTAGCTGGTGTTACCTTCTAGAGATGGTAGATTAAACCAAAATGTGCCATTGGCTTCATGCACTTTTCATTTTTATTGTGCACCCTCTGCTGATGATTTAAATGAGCAGTGAAGTGACCCCCAAATGAGGCAATGAACAGATCAAATATCTTAAGAGAAAGTAAGGGCAAAAGGACCTTAGAGATAATCCATTTAACATAAATCAGCTCTATTTATAGTAAATATAAACTGAGGCCCAAAGAAATTAAAATATGTATAAATCATACAACTAGTTAAAAGGAGGTTCGATCTAAAATCCAAGCCTCTAATAGATCACTTCAGTCCTCTCTCCTCTCAAGTCTTGTCCTGCTGTAGTGCCTTGTAGGTAGACGATACTCAAATACATTCATAAATGAATGAATGAGAGTTGATTTTATATTTGTACGGGTAGCATTTAGATTATCGAATATATAAAATAAAAGGAAATGGATTACTTGAAAGCCAAAAAAATCAGGTACAAACGTGCAATGAAATAATTTAACTTACATATATATATATACACGTCAGTCCTTTGAAAATCTGAAGACGACTGTCACGTGCCCCTTGGTCTCCTTACATTTAAGATAAACATGTTCAATCCATTAAATAAATTCTCATAGGCAAGACCTCCAGACCCCTTTGTTATTCTATTTGACATTCTCTGAACACTGGAGTGGGGTCGAAGGTTCCTAGTTCCCAAAAGGTGTCTCCACCGCTGGTTTTCTGAGCCGCCACCGGCTCTTGTGGAGCGCTGCCTCACTTTGAGGAGCAGCCCGTTTCTGCTCCCTCTTACCCACTCACTCCAAGTAGTCTATTTAAAAGTAGGCAAGGCTTCAAGTCTGTTGGATGGAACTCCATTCTGCACTTGTTTCTAGATAGCTGGCTTGAAGACTGAAACCTGATTAGTGCATGTATTTTTGGATTTTACTTCCACTATGTCTTTCTGCCTGGCTTGGATCTTTGAAAGCTAAATTTTGTTAGCTTTCTTGGATACTAAAAGTCATTCGTGTCATTCAGTTTGCCCTGATACCCTGGATTCCAGCTTCATCTTTGCCCACAGGACTCCCAATGACATTCTACCTGGCCTGCCCACATCTCAGGCCTAATTTCTTCAGAATTGCTTGTCTTATGTTTATTTTAAGCCTGGCATGGCAGTCCCTTCTTCCTCCCAATCCCTTCAACTTTTAATGTCTGTAAAATTTATTTCACATTTCTAATATATAAACTTGTATTGTCAGTTACCCATATAAACACGTCTTGTCCACCCACCTGAATTATACATATTATATAGGGAAAAATCAGAGCTTTTAAAATCTTGCTATTCAACACAACTCCTAGCATAAATCCTTGAACAAATTAAAATTTGAATATTATAATACTTAATAAGTAATTGTTGAGCTAAAGCAATGGCTAGGCATTACTTCTACCTGAAGGTACTTCGGAAAATGATTAGGTTTTCGGACCGGTTGCTATATTTGTACCTTGAAGAATTTGTTTCCTCTTTGCTGACTTTTTAAGTTGTGTAACATACTGGGTATTTTTTGTATTTGTTTTAGCTTTGGTCGCCAGGAAAATAATAATGAAGTTCACTTACTATGTTGGTTCCTTGCTTTCTTTACTCTTTTCAATTCTAACTTCCCATTTCTATTATCTTAACTTTGTTTTATACCTCTGTCTTTTATTTTTTTTAGTAAGACATTTTAAATCCTTTTAGAGGAGAAAGAGTATTATGACTACACTGTATGGAGGTATTTTAATACAAATCAAATTGTTTTTATTTATTTTTGCATTTCAACGTTTAGGAAGTATAAAAGGAGCTAATCTGAAGAAGATTTAAGAGTCAGAATAAATCTAGATCCCTGCCCATTGAAGGAATATTTATCATTTTGCAAAATGAACTGATTGTAGTGATTTGTTTTAAAAATGTGATCTAAGGTGAACTGAATAATTGGAACTTCAGACGAAAAAGAGACTAAAAGATTCTTATATTCCAAATAATACTACGAAGTTACTAAGAATGGTGCTATCTGGACAGAGTCCTTGTTGATACGTGAGAGAAAGACAAGCAATTTCTTTGAAATATACCTGCATGAAATATCTTCCAAAATAGACAAAATATGAGTTTGCAGAACAATAAGAAATACTGAACCAAAATCAATGTTTAACAACTCTAAGGGACATGGAGTAATGATAAGTTTTGTGTGTTGTTTGTGAAGTTATTATTTTTGAATCCTAGTCCATGTTACCATAAGGTTGTGATGAGGGGAAAATGGCAAGTTTCACATAATCAGTGCTAGACATTAGAATGTATTCCTCATCCAAATTTCACAGGAATTTATTTTATACTACCTACATTAGTGCTTTAGTTTTATATTATTGTCTGATCAAATTCAACAAATGGTCATACATAAGATACACAAATGAATAAGACCTAGGAATTGACCTTCAAGAACTTACTATTTAATAGGAGAGTTTATAGTCTGGAATTAATCTAATTATATCAGTTGTATTCATCTTGCCTCTTCAAATACATGATGTGTGGCTCCAGAGAAATCTGATGTCATCTGATACTTTGATACTTCTGTGTTGTGTCAGGTAGCAGTAACAACTCACATAAAAATAAGCGGGATTTTTTTTTTTTATTTCAGCATATTGTGGGGGTACAGATGTTTAGGTTACGTATGTTGCCCTTGCCCCCCCGCCCCCCTCCCCCCTAAGTCCGAGTTTCAAATATGTCCATCCTTCGGGTGGTGCGCATTGCACTCTTT
>NW_012137080.1:927185-951365 GCF_000956105.1 Propithecus coquereli | reverse complement strand
ATTGATGGACACTTGGGTTGTTTCCACATCTTTGCAATTGTGAATTGTGCTGCTATAAACATCTGGGTGCAGGTGTCTTTCTTATACAGTATCATTTGGTCTTTTGGGTAGATGCCCAGTAATGGGATTGCTGGATCAAATAGTAGTTCTACTTGTATCTCTTTAAGATATCTCCATATTAATAAGCAGGATTTTAACAAAATAGTGTGATATAACTAAACTTTTGAGTTAACCCTGCCATAAATCACTGTAGTGTAAAACTACAGAAAAGAAATCACAACTTTAAAGGAATTAAAAGAGAATAAAAAAATAATAAGTTCTAGTCTCAGATGACATAGATAATTCTGAGTGATTGACACAGTGTAATCCAAATAATTGGTGTCCTGCAGACACTTGATGTTTGATTGATTGATGTAGAAGAGCAACTAAACCACTGGAACAGGGAGATCAGGAGCTCTAGACAACACCAGTTTATAAATCAGTTCACGTGTACACTGCAGAAGTACCTTTTTTTTTTGCTTGTAGCCTGAAGGATGTTGTTACTGTAGGGGAGAAAAAGTAATATCTTTCCCTCACCCATCACAAGGTTCATGGCTGATATCCCTATCACAAAAGACAGATTAACAAAAGAAAAGCTTAACAAATTTAATATAAGTTTTATGCAACATGGGAGCCAAAATGAAGACCCAAAGACTCAGGAAAAACTGTATTTTCAGGGACAGTCATGCCGAAGTGTGATTGTAGGACAAAAGAGTATGATGTCATGGTAACAAATGCCAGGGAACTTAGCAGGCATGTTCAGATTCTTCTTGGTATAAGGCAAAACCTCTCTGGAATGAGGATCTGATGGCCTATTTTCAGTGGGTAGATCAGAGAATTCTTTCATGGCCCGCTTCAGGGGAGAAAGGCAGGAGAAGGTCAGACAGTAACATTTCTGCTTCTGTGGTTTTCTCAGTTTCCTTCAGCTTAAAATACTCAGTATGCCAGGTGCTATATTTTGAGGTATTGTGTTCTGAGCCTCAACATTAGACGTCACGATGGCGGTAACGAAGGAGAAATGTATGAATGGAAGTTACAAGAGAGGTGGAGTCTGGATCTGGTCTGAGAATGAGAATAATGGTGTTCTCGGATCTGAAAGACAGATGTGGTGTTTGTAAGTCACTTAGCTATTAAGCAGGTAGAAATAATGATCTCAGGATTTTACTAGACAGGAAAGGATTCCATGAGACTTTCAGAGGACTGAAAAATGAAAGATCAAAGATAATGGCCAAGGTGAGACAAACGTCCCCTTTTGGGGAGAAGTTTTAGTCAGAAAGATGTAATGACCCATCAGATTGAAGTATATCAGTTGCAGAGGAAGCTTGATCTCCAGGTTTCAAGTACTAAGAGTCTAGTAGGGGAAATAAGATAGTATTGAAAACTATAGCCCATGATAACTGTAAAAGAATTGTACAATAATAATTGTACAATCAAAGTACTCTAGACTACCAAAGACGAAATGTAAGGGAAATAATATTGAGTAAATGTGCCCCAAAGCATGCTATTTAAAAAAAATGTACAGGAGGAAGATACCATGTCTGGTTGGAAGATTAGAAAAGGCTTTTTCATCAATGTCTTTAAAATAGGTGGTAAGAGAACCAAATCTAGAGCCAGATGATCTGGATTCTAATCTTATCATTTAATCATTGTGCACTTTTTGGGGGGTAAATTACTTAAATAGTTTACACGTAGGGTTCCTAGTATATAAACTAAGGATAGCAATAGCTGCATCACCTTACGGAGTGATGGTAAGAACTAAAGGAGATGAACTTCAAAATTACTTGAAAGTTGTAAAACCTTGTAATTCATCATTTATAAAAAGTAAACATCATTTTATATAAATCAGTGCTCAATAAATTTTAAGTATTTGGAAAAAATGGAAAATTGGAAATCAACTCTGTTATATCACTGCTGCCAAGTGATAATAATGTGACATGTTTCATTCAAACAGCAGACGATCCAGACTATGTTGCTTTATTCTTGGAAAATAAAGTCTAGTCATCAGAATGACTGAATTCATTTTATAGTAGGATATTTTCTTAAGTCATTTATTTGAAATACAACTTGTGAAATACCAATTGGTGTTTAACTGACATTCATATTGATGAATATGTCAAATCCAACTCGATTTAGTATAAATATTAGAAAGATCTGGGTTCTCATCAGAGCTAGCAAGGAAACCTTAAAAATCAGACATTTTTGGGATTAGGAAAACCAAAGACATCAACAATTTGCTTTAAAGAAAGATTATTTATTGCTCACATGTACAGATTGAGATTTCTCTTATAGGTTTAATTTTGGTAGAATTAATCGATGGTTTTTTGGGGGGTATTTTCAGAGTAAGAATAAAGATAATATATCTCTGTCTCTTTCTGCTTTCAGAGTTAAGGCTCCTATAAAAACTGAAAAACAAACTCTACTCAAAACTGGCAGCCTTCTAGGTCATCTGATAAATGGGTTAGAATAGTATCCCCAAATATGCATATACTTTGTCCAAAATCCAAAAGGGCCTACCAAATATTATGCCTCTGTTTTTGGTCTTTTCTCTTAGAAAAGTTATTCTGGTATACCCCAAACTATTGTGTCCCTAGAAATTTCAACAAAGTGACAGTCCCCTGAACCTTGTGGGGTTTTACTCCAGTTCTTTTTGTGTGCATGTGTCTTACTAGGTGCATTTAGGGTCCTTGTCAATTTCTGGCCTCGTCACCAAGTCCAAATTAGTATGTTGTCATTAATATAGTAGACTAGCATGATGGCAGGATGATTAAGTTCCCCGTGGGCTACATTATAGTTGACAGAAAATCTGTTGACCTACCCCTGAGTTAAGTACTGAAGGAGTACTGATGTCCTTGCCCTGTAAAATGAACTACTTTCATCTTCCCTATGGATGAGTATCATGAAGAAAGCATTTGCCAACATAATAAACACATACAAATTGCCAGAGTCTGTGTTGATTTATTTTAGTAAAGATTCCCATCTGGCATAGCAACTTTAATTATGGATATCACTTGCTTAAGTAAGCTCTGACTTGGGGGGTAAGGGGGGGTAAGGGCAACATACGTAACCTAAACATCTATACTCCCATAATATGCTGAAATTAAAAAAAAAATGAAAGTTTTCTCTCTCTCTTATAATTTTTAAAATTATGATTCAGAGACCTCCATGAAGTATTGATCTGTTAACCAGAGTC
The DNA here is from genome assembly GCF_000956105.1 of Propithecus coquereli. Taxonomy (NCBI): domain Eukaryota; kingdom Metazoa; phylum Chordata; class Mammalia; order Primates; family Indriidae; genus Propithecus; species Propithecus coquereli. Next base: position 948,136 of record NW_012137080.1, on the reverse strand, counting down.
TGGTGAAAAGTAGGAACTTAGTAAATATTAGTAGAATGAATAAATGAACCAGAGAAAGTCATTATTAGATGGTGTTACATTTGTAGTCATGCTTTATTCATATTCATTTCAATTAATGCTAACATTTAGCTATTACAATTATTAATATGCTGTGCTTTAATGGGAGCTAGAGTGCTTGGTCTGCTGATAAATACTAGAAGATGTAATTCTTTTGTAAGTGATACATGTCTATTTAATGTGTATAGAATTTATATTACTTCTAGTGTATGTAGAATTTCAGACTATGCAGTCTCTGTCTACATTAAGAAATATTTTGACATTTGAAATATAAACACACACATGCATACACATTACTAGCCACTCTCCATTATTCTTTCCATGGAGATACAGAGATTCCACTCAGTTCAGAATAATTTATATTTAGCCCTGTACTATATTAAATAATTTATTTGGAAAACTTTTTTTTAGAGGCAAGGTCTTACTCTGTCATCCAGGCTGGAGTACAGTGGGTGATCATAGCTCACTGCAACCTTGAACTCTTGGGCTCAAGCGGTCCTCCTGCCTCAGCCCCTGGAGGAGCTAAGGAGCTAGGAATAAAGGCATGTGCTGCCAGGCCATGCCTGGCTAATTTTTTTTTTTTTTTTTAAGTTTTTGTAAAGACAAGGGATATCACTATGATGCCCAGGCTGGTTTTGAACTCCTGGCCTCAAGCAATCCTCCTGCTTTGGTCTTTCAAAGTGCTAGGATTATAGGTGTGAGCCTCTGCGCCCATCGCAGAACTTGTTTTAAAGATTTTTTTCCATTAGGTTCTTGAAATTGGTTTGTATGCTCTGAACATCAGTTGAAAGTGGAGGACAGTCTGACCCAGAAAAGTTTTGAGAGGAGAAACCAACCTGGAATTAAATGTGGACTTCAGATGACCCACGAAATGTAGATTCAGCTCTATATTTTCTCTGCTATACACCTGTCATTAAAGCATCTGGTGTCTTCTTTGCTTTAATTCCCCACACACCCCCACCTCAGCTTTGGCCAAGACTGTATTTGTCTGTATATGTTTTTTGGCCTGTCATCTGGCTAATTTCCTTGATTTCTTAGAAGTAGAAAAAGATGGAGCTTATTTGATGTGTATTACTCTATTTGGGGCAGGCAGGGGGTGAGGAGGGGGTGTCTCTGCAGGATAAGGGCATATAGAATTTTTCTGTACTGTTTTTTCCCCACAAGCATTTAAAGATAAACAGCAGATTTAACACTTGCAAGTTGATCACAAAATTATCTCCAATTACAAATTAGATATCTAAAATTATTTATAAGTAACACTCCTGGTGGCATATTTATTGCAAATGTCTGTTGCTGTATTACCAAAATATACATTTAGCTTTATAAAAAGTTTTTTTTTGAAAAATATCTATCAGATGAGAACAGGGACAAATCTAGGTTTGGTGGAGCCCAAAGATAATAATTTTGAGAGCCTACTTAAAAAAGTGCAATATTATAAATATAACATCAGGAACAAAGGTGAATATTTATTTATTTATTTTTGAGTACTAAAAGTCTTTATGATTAACTGCATATATTTTCAAAGTATAATACAATAAATTCTGCAGAGAATAAAATATAAGTTGTTCACTTATAAGATTAATATATAAATAATATTTAGGAGCATCGTCTTGAGAAATGTAGTTTGATGACATTTCAGTTTGGGGAAAAGATTAGGCTCTCAAGTACAATATTCCTTTCACTGCTAACAAGAGCAAATCCAAATTTTCTGTGAAGATAAAGAAAGTCCCACATTACTTAGTGTGTTCCAGGAAGTCCAATATTCTTTAGATTTGGAGGAATCAAACATGAAGGGGCTGACTATGTCCAGCATGTGAAGGTGGAGAAACTCCAGCCCAAGGAGGGGCTCCCCTGGGTCCACTGGCCTCAGCGACCCTCGGAGTAGATGTGAGTGGATGCAGCCTGGTAGCTTGGGAGGGCTGAGTGGAGGGGAGGGGACAGCACTGCTTTAAGACCCAGGCCCACTCATGGGGAATGGTCCAGCAGGACTTAGCTCTTGGCCTCCGGGCAGGTTTGGAAAATCTCGTGATGGGGTGATTCTCATGACCTCTTCTATTGTCTCCAGCATTTTTAACATTTCCACCATTGCCTCTTGTTTGGAGAGTTTGGATCTCTTCTCTTTGAATTCTTGAAGTGAATTCCTTCATTGGCGCCAAGCTGGTACTCTTCACCTTTTAGTGAGTGTCTAGGATGCTGAGTATATTTAAAGACGCTTTCTCTAGCCTGGCATTCTCTAAAGATGCCTCAATCTCTGCATATTCCTTTTTGGCAGCGTTAAGCTTGTCAGTGAGTTGGCATTTCTTCTCAGTGTGTGAATCCAGTGTTTCCACAAGCTGCTTTTCATGTATTTCATAAAGTTGACTCCTAACAGACTGACCAAGTCTGAATAAAAACAAGAGACCCACCAATAAGCTGACGGGAGGTGGACACACCAGTGTCTCGCACAGGAGGCTGTGGAAAGCAAGTCACGGACTCAGGTCATGGGACAGCTGTTCCACCACCACCTCACCCAGCTTCCCAGGGGTCAGCCGAGGACCAAGCTCCACAAAGGATCCCAGCCCCTCCACGGCACCGCAGCCACTGCAAGGCTCTGCCCAGTAACCATGGATCCCACAGCCACCACTAACAACAGAGAATACCCCAACACTTTATCTGGCACCTGGATTGGTCAATTTTATGATCTAGAGAGGGGGAAATTTGTAAGAAAATTTAGTTGTCTTTATTATCATTCAATGATTCTTTTTTCCCTTTTTATTATTTTATATTAATATAAAATTAAAATATAGTACAATGTACAGATGTTAAGGGTATGGCTTAACAGATTCTTAAAACTTTATATTCCTTACAATATCCAATGGCTCTATCAATATACAAATAATGTCCATCAATACAGAAAATGCCCCCTGTAACTTTTTAATTTTTTTTAAAGTCCTGATTCTTTATTTCATGGAAAATTCCAAAATATTACCTATGCCTAAGCCATTGTCTGAGACAATGCAATTTCATTTTATTTTTAAAATTTGTATAAATTTATAAGATACAAGTGTAATTTTTTTGCATTTATGTGTTGCATAGTGGTAAAGCCAGGGCTTTAATGTATCCATCACTGGAGTAACGTACATTATTCCTATTAAGTAACTTCTCATCATCCACCTCCCCCCACTTCTGAGCCTCCATTGCCTATCATTCCACACTCTACTTCCATGTGTACACATTATTTAGCTCCCACTTACAACTGAGAAAATCTGGTATTTGTCTTTCTGTGTCTGAGTTGTTTTACTTAAGATAAAGCCCCCAGTGCCATCCATGGTGCTGCAAAATACATGATTTCATTTTTTTCTATGGCTGAATAGTATTCCACTGTGTATGTATACCACATTTTCTTTATCCAATCATCTGTTGATGGACACTTATCTTTGCTTGATTCCATATCTTTGCTATTGGGAAGACTGCTATGATAAACATACGAGTGCAGGTATCTTTTTGGTATAATGATTTCTTTTCCTTTGGGTACATACCTGATAGTGAAAATTGCTGGATTGTATGGTAGTTCTATTTTCAGTTCTTTGAAAAATTTCCATACTGTTTTCCATAGAGGTTGTGCTAATTTACATTCCCACCAACAGTGCATAAGTGTTGCTTTTTTTGCATCCTCACCAACATCTGTTATTTGTTGTCTTTTTAATAATAGCCATTCTAACTGGGGTAAGATGATATCTCATTGTGGTTTTAATTTTCGTTTCTCTGTTGATTAGTGATGTTGAACAGTTTTTCATATGCTTGTTAGCCATTTGTTTGTCTTCTTTTGAAAAATGTCTATTCATGTCCTTATCCTGCTTTTAAATGGGCTTTTGTTGTTGTTGTTGAATTACTTGATTCCTTGTAAATTTTGGATATTAGTCCCCATCGATGTATAGTTTGCAAATATTTTCTCCCATTCTGCAAGTTGTCTGTTTATTCTGTTGATTACTTCTTTTGCTATGTAGAAGTTTTTTAATTAAGTCCATTTGTCTATTTTTGTTTTTGTTGTCTGTACTTTGGGCGTCTTAGTTATGAATTCTTAAAGCCTAGACCAATGTCCAGGAGAGTTTTCCCTAGATTTTCTTCTACTATGTTTATAATTTCAAGTCTTACAGTCAAGTCTTTAATCCATCTTTAGTTGATTTTTGTATATGGTGAGAGATGGGGGCCCACTTTCATTCTTTCACATATGCAATCCAATTTTTCCAGCACCATTTATTCAAAAAAGTGTCCTTTTCCCAGTGTATGTTCTTGTTGACTTTGCCAAAGATCAGTTGGCTGTAAGTATGTGGCTTTATTTCTGGGTTCTCCATTCTTTTCCATTGATCTATGTGTCTATTTTTATACCAGTACCATGCTGTTTTTGTTATTATAGGCTTACAGTATAATTTGAAGTCAGACAATGTGATGCCTCTGGCTTTGTTTTTTTTTTTTTTTTTTTTTTTGCTTTGGCCATTCAAGCTTTTTTGTGCTTCCATATAAACTTTAGAATTGTTTTTTTCTAATTCGATGAAAATTGACATTGGTATTTTGATAGGGATTGCATTGAATCTAGATTGTTTTGGATAGTGTGGTTGTTCTAATGACAGTAATTCTTCTAATCCATGAACATGGGATGTTTTTCCATTTGTGTCATCTACAATTTCTTTTTTTGGTGTTTTGTAGTTTTCCTTGTAGAGGTTTTTCACCTACTTGGTTAAATATATTCCTAAGTATTTTTTTGTTTTGTAGGTATTATAGATGATATTGTCTTCTTGATTTGGTTCTTGGCTCTATTATTATTGGTGTATAGAAACACTACTGATTTTTGAATGTTGATTTTATATCCTGAAACTTCACTGGATTCATTTATCAAATCTAAAAGGTTTTTGGGAAAGTCTTTTCTAGATATAAGATCATGTCATCAATTAACAGGGATGATTTGAATTTATTTTTTCCAATCTGGAAAATGTTTATTTTTTTCTCTTGCCCGATTGCTCTAGGCAATCCAGGACTTCCAGTACTATGTTGAATAAAACTGGTGAAAGTGGGCATCCTTGTCTTCTTCCAGTTCTTAGAGGAAATGCTTTCAACATTTCCCCATTAATGATGATGTTGGCTGTGGTTTTGTCATATATGGCCTTTATTATTTTGAGTTATGTTCTTCCTATGCCTATTTTGTTGAGGGTTTTTTAATCCTAAAAGGATGCTGAATTTTATCAAATGCTTTTTCTGCATCTACTGACATGATCATATGGTTTTTGTCCTTCATTTTGTTGAAGAGACGAACTCCATCTATTGATTTGTGTATGTTGGACCATCCTTGCATCCCTGGTATAAAACCTACTTCATCATGGTGTACTATCTTTTTGGTGTGCTGTTGGATTCAGTTTGCTAGTATTTTGTTGAGAGTTTTTGAATCTATGTTCATCAGGGATATTGGTCTACAGTTTTCTTTTTTTGTTGTGTCCTTCTCTGGTTTTGCTATCAGGGTGATACTGGCCTCCTTCATAGAATGAGTTAGGGATAATTCCCTTCTCCTTAATTTATTGTAGCAGTTTCAGACTTGTTATTAGTTACTTTTTGTATTTTTGGTATTTGGCTGTGAATTCATCTGGTCCTGGGATTTTTTTTTTTTTTTTTTTTTTTTTTGGTGGAGGAGAGATTTTTTTATTACTGATTCAATCTCACTACTCATTACTGGTCTGTTCAGGAGTTCTGCTTCTTCCTGGTGCAGTATTAGAAGGTTGTATGTTTCCAGGAATTTATCCATTTCCTCTGGGTTTTCTAGTCTGTGAACATGTAGTTGTTCATAATAATCTCTAATAACCTTTTGTATTTCTGTGGTATCTCTTGTAATATCTCCTTTTTCATTTCTGATTGAGCTTATTTAAATCTCTCCTTTTCTTGGTTAGTCCAGCTAGTGGTTTATCAATTTTATTTATCTATTCAAAGAACCAAAGTTTCATTTTGTTGATCTTTTGTATTCTTTTTGTTCTCTATTTAATTTAGTTCTGGTCTGATCTTTGTTACTTCTTTTCTTCTGCTCACTTTGGGTTTGATTTATTCTTGTTTTTCTAGTTCCTTGAGGTCCAATGTTAGGTTGTTAATTTGTGATCTTTCTATTTTTTTTGTTGTTGTTGTAGATATTTAACGATATACATTTCTTTCTTAGTGCTGCTTTTTCTGTATCCCACAGGTTTTGTTATGTTGTGTTTCATTTTCATTCATTTAAAAAACTGTTAAAGTTTCCATCTTTATTTCTTCATTGAACTAATGATCATTCAGAAGTATGTTGTTTAATTTCCATGTATTTGTATAGTTTCTGAAATTCCTGTTGGTATTGATTTCTAGTTTTATTCCACTGAGGTCTGAGATGATAGTTGATATAACTTTGATTTAAAAAAAAATTTTAAGACATGTTTTGTGGCCTAACATGTGACATTTGAGTACTTTATGTAGTCCCAAATGTCAAGATGGCTTTATTCTTTTTTTTTTTTAATTTTTGTCTGACTGGATTATTTCAAAAGACCTATCTTCAAGTTCTGGGATTCTTTCTTCTACTTTGTTTAGTCTATTATGAAAGCTTTCGAATGTCTTTTGTATTTCCTTCAATGAATTTCTTAGTTTCAGAATTTCTGTTTGTTTTTTCTTTTTAAGATACCTATCTCCTTGGTAAATTTCTCATTCAAATTTTGAATTGGTTTTCTGATTTCTTCATATTGGTTTTCAAATTTCTCTTGCATCTCATTGAATTTCTTTAAAATCAAATTTTGAATTCTTTATCTGGCATTTCATTTGATTGGGATCTGTCACTGGGTTATTGTTGTGGTTCTTTGGTAGTGTCACATTTCCTTGCTTTTTCATGTATCCTGTGTTCTTGAATTGACATTGTGGCATTTATTTTTCTACTTTGTTTGCATTGTTACGAATATTTTACATAGTAAAGATATCAATCTTAGACTGTTGTAAGTTATAAATATCCCCCACCCCACCCCAGTTCGTTTTTCGTTTCTTGTTTCGTATATGTTTTTTTGTCCAATGAAAGTTTTAAAATTTGATGCCATATTAGCATGTTTCATTTTTACTTTATGTCTTATAACTTAGCCCACTATTTTAGCAATGTAATGATACTATGTGGCCTTCTCTATTTTTTGAAGTGCTTTCTTGTATAATATCTTGTTTTATCCTTAGAACAACTCTGAGAAATAGGCAGAATAGGTGTTCCTTTTTCTTGTTTCAATGATGAGGAAGTTGAGACACAGAGGGGTAAGAAACAAACCTGAGATTATACAGCTAGTGAATACTCAGACTAGGAAAAGGACATCAGCTTCAAGCTTTGGAACTCTTTCCACACCAATTAAAGTCTTGTTCACTAATTATTTATGTGTACAAGACTCCTAGTCAACGTCCATGTCTGCTGGTTCTATTTTCTCCTTTTAGCATTTAGGAATAGTGGGAGATACATGGTAGCTACTCCCTGAACACTTTGTGATAGATGCTGTACATCAGTGAAGACAAACGTTTCTCCTTGAGGGGTTACTGTAGTTGATTGGTAATGGCTACCCGAGGACTGTGATAATGATTCTGAGGTTACATCTGGGCTCAGTTGGAAAGAATGTGATGATTGATGAGTGACATGTGCATTTGAGCATGGCAAAGCTACATACACATGCTAATGAAGAGGAGAGGAAACTCTTGTGTACACTTTAGGTTTTTGCTTTTGAATTCCTTATCTGATTTTTAAAGCAGTCTTTCCTTCTAGTGCTTTTTAATTTATGGCATAAATTTATCCAAGTCTAGGAAACGTATATGAGATTCATCCTTGTTTCAAAACTGTGATTTTGTCAGTTATATATACTTTTCATGCATGTGTGTATGTTATAAAATAAATCCCTTGAAAGTCCTTGGCCTTCACAACTACATTCCCAGTGTCTGCTTGTATTAGATGTTCAATCAGTATTTATTGAATAAATGAATGAAAGTCTAAGTGATTTTCACATCTTTTTTGAAGCCATGGTTCCTTGATGTGTTGTTTTTCATTGATCAGAAGCCTAAATCCATCTTCGTTTGTGCATTGGATGGGCTTTGGAAAAATTAGAATCAACCAAGTTAAACAAGACATTTAATTTCAGTGAATTTCTAGAGGTGCCTCATAAAGCCCTATGATTATATAGATCAAAATCTTAAAACTATATCTTTAGCTATTGATTAGATTAAGGCATATTTAGTAGAATCATGGAGTTCTAGCCTTGGAAGGAGCCTGATAGTTAATTCATTTGCTATTGTCTCCAACACTATGAACTCTTTGTGGGCTTTAATGCTAATATTTGTACCACTAATACCCAGCACAGTGCCTGGTACCTTTTGGGGAAGGGACTTCTTCAGTTAAGTCTCAGCTTGCCTCAAAAATGGAGGAAGAATTGGTAAGTTAATTGGTCAGAGCCACATTTTATTATGTGCTTGGGTTAAAGGGCATTCAAACCCAGCCCTAACCTCTCTTTTTAAAATTGCCTTCCTGTCTTTTTCTTAGAGAGGTCATGATCGCACATGAAAGTTCCTCATTCTCTTCTCTCCTACTCATTGTAGCTAGCTCACTGAGTAGATTCAAGGACCTTCTTGTGACCTGACCATCTCTCTTTCTCTGAAGGCAACTAATGCATGTTGGACCCCAAATTTAGATTAGGAAAAGAGGTGGGAGTGGAAAATAAAATTTCTCAGCTTAGACTAAGCTTGAGACCTAATCACTTTTGACTAAAGGGCACCGAACTATCAATAAATTGACACTTAGACTCTTGTTCTGCTACCCCTTGGGTATAGGGTTGTTGATCTGACATCTTGTAGGGAGGAGAGATGGGTAGCAGGAGACTTTTGGGGCCTTCCAGTGTCATTGGCTTTGCTTCCTTTTGATAGCAGTAAAACGGGGCTCATAATCTATTATGGTTCCTTGTATTCACTCAGTAAATGTTTGTCGAATCAAACAATGCTCATGTCTAGCTCATGACCTGATGTTTGTCTCCCTTCCAGAGTATGTCTCTCAAATAATTGGCCCCTGCTTGAATTATAAAATGTCAACTACCTTAATAAGACTAAAATTTTAAATCAGAGTCTTGTACTATATTTATTTTAGGGAAAAAATTTGATCATTCTAGAGACAGATGGTGGAGTTCGCACCTTTTTTATAAAAACACAAACAGGAGCTTTTAGAAGCCTAGTGTTAAAATCACATAAGAAGGAAAATTAAGGAAGGAAAGCCGGGCTCTGGGACATTAGTTTTATGCATTTTAGATATTTTACAATTCTACACAATGACAACTGAACAAATATGTCAATCATCTTCAGTGGCAAGTCTATAAATTTTGTAAATGGAGTATCAGATAATCTCTAAATTCAGAAATAAAAGAAAAAAAACAGCTAGCTGCTGAAAACACATCTAGCACTCATGGAGAAGTGAAAGCAAACATAAGGAAATGAAATGGAAGTCACTGATTGAAGATGTGATTCAATACATTTCCCTGAGGAAAAATGTGGATGTCTAACGCTATCGAAAATAGCAGCTATTGAAATCAGAGCAGGTATTTTATAATAAAAGAGAGGACTAACATGAAAATCAAGACATACCCAGAACAGGAATTTTCCAATTTTCTTCTACTCGACAGTCCATCTCTCTCCTCAGTTTGAATCCAATAATTTGGGGCTTCCATAATTCTTGTGATTCATCGAATCGCTCTACCAAAAATGTTCAGAGATTTCCATTCATTTGAAATAAAGATAGTTATGGTGTGATTTCTATTGTTAGAGAAACAGGGAGAAAGGAAGGAAATGAGAAGCGACAGAACAGGAGCCAGGGATAGGATATATCCTGGAACAGAGGTGCTCATCAACCATGGGAATAAGCAAGAGACTGTGCCAACAAACAGGTGCTTGTTTGCTTCATTGCTCTGAACTCCCTTCAAAAGACTTTCCTTATAAGTAGGATGACTACATAATTTATTGTTGAAACAGAGACACTTTAAAGAGTGGGAGGGAATGCAATGAGAATTATTATGCCTGAACAATGGTGTCACTCTGACTTTCCAGGGGAAACTGGAATGAATGGCAACTCTACCTCTAGGTTGCTGTGGCTGTGAGCTCTACCTCTCACACTTGGCTCCTCTATCCTCTCTTGTAGGTATTATTAGAGTCTGATCAGTATGCTCAATCATCCACTGGCTCCCGAGGGATGGATATCCCGCCTTTGTTTGCCTTGTTCCTCTCACAGTACACAGCCTAATGTGACTGGAGGGTGAGACTGGCCAGGGCTGCTCCCTTTTAAGAGAAGCACCAATAATCTCTCCTTTTCCTTTGGCTTCTTCTTTGTATCTTTCTCTCTCAATGCTCTGTATTAGCGTGGCAAGCCCTTGAGGGAGTAGCTTTCCCAGCCTTGGGCTGAGAGCTCTCTCTGCAAACTATTCTTTTCTTGCTGGTGAGTGTGTTCTGGAGGGGCTTTTCTTTCTTTCTTTTTTTTTTTTTTTTGAGACAGAGTCTCACTGTGTTGCCCAGGCTAGAGTGCCACGGCGTCGTCTTAGCTCACAGCAACCTCAAACTCCTGGGCTCAAGCGATCCTCCTGCCTCAGCCTCCCGAGTAGCTGGGACTACAGGCATGCGCCACCATGCCCAGCTAATTTTTTCTATATATTTTTAGTTGTCCAATTAATTTCTTTCTATTTTTAGTAGAGACGGGGTCTCGCTCTTGCTCAGGCTGGTTTCGAACTCCTGAGCTCAAACAATCCGCCCGCCTCAGCCTTCCAGAGAGCTAGGATTACACGTGAGCCACCGTGCCCGGCCCTGGAGGGGCTTTTCTCTCCAGAAGTCCAAGAAGAGTTGTGAGCTTAGGAGTAAAACGGCAAAAAAAAAAAAAAAAAGCCAAACCCCCCCGAAACAAAACATTCTTTTTGCTGGACTGATATAAATAAGCCTGAGCAAAAATAAATCCCCACGTAGGTCAATTTAGTTTCTCAGGGCCCTGCGCTGATACTAGAACTCAAAGTTCCAACTGGTAATAAATTATTCCTTTGCCCAGCTTATACATAAGGTAGATAACTATATGGGGAACATTTCCATTTTCACTTTTTTACATTTTCCGTTTTAGCTTTTCCGATGCTCATAGTTTGATTTTTGGGGATGTTCTGTTTTTTCTCTGCTAGAATCTTTAGGCAGTGTCGGGAGTTTTTGGAGTTGTTTAACTGGTCTGCATCACTTTCTCAGAAGCCTGTAATTCTCTGGTTGGGTGTAATTCACAAATATTTCAGAGTCCAAGGAAATTCTTTTTACTTACTTTCAGATACCAACTTTTTCCACTTAGGCAGATGTCTTTGGCTCTATTTCTTTACTCGTAGATTGAATATCATTTCCAGCCTGTTGTGGAGGCCTTTTCTTTCCATCCTATTTATTCCCTATGGCCTCTCCCCAATACATGGTTTTGATTTTGTTATTCATCATTTTTTACTGTTCTTTTTTAAAAAAATGTGCAATGTACTTCTATAAGTGTATATAAACCTTTTAAAGATTAATTATAAAACAAAGCCAAATAATGTGTACCAGCTACTCAAGTCAAACATAGAATATCACAGGCACTTTAGAACTTCTCTATATTCCTATCCCAATTCCATCGCCAACCTGGGCAATATTTTGAGTTTTGTTTTAATCATTCTCTTGCTTTTCAAAATTGTTTTACCAACTTTGTTTCATATATCTATAAGCAATATATTACTTAATTTTACCTTTGAACTTCCTATAACTGGAAACTATATCAGTTAGCTTTTGCTGCAAAAGAAACAACTCTTAAAACTTTTTGGTTTAAAATAATAATGTGCTCATAATTTTTTAGGTCGACAATTTGGGCTTAGTTCAGCTAGAATGGCTCATCTCTGTTCCAAGGGTGCCAGCTAGACTCACTCATGCATTAGTGGTCAGCTACTCCACAGGTGATCCAGAGTGACCATGTGTATCTTGTCTTTAGTGAGCTGACAGCCAGGGTGATGGAGACAAATAAGCCCAAAGCCATCTTTATCCAGCAGGCTAGTCTAGGCTCATTTGCTGGTGGTTGCAGGCTCCCCAAGATCAGTAAGAGAGCAAGTGCCAATGTATAGGCACATATATCATGATTGCTAGTGACTCCCTGGCCAGAGACGATCACATGCCCAAACTCATTCAAATGGTGGAAAAATAAATGCCAAATTTTCATGGGAAAAGAAACAAAATCACATTGTATGCACCCTGGAATGGGAGGAACTTGTAGCCATTTTTGAAATCTATCACTGATTGATCAGTTACAGAGTGAGGTGGGCTAAAATCTCCCCTCCTAACTGTAGATTTTTCTTTGTTCTTTGTAATTCTGTCAAATTCTGCTTTACGTATACTGAAGAAATGTTCTTTTATGTATACAAGTTTAGAATTTAAATATTTTTCTGGAGATTAAACCTTTTATTATTACTAATTAGTTTTTTTAAACCTCTTTGTTCCTTTTTATTTCATGAACCTTCCTTTTTGTAAGAATGTCCAGCTGACTGAAGAACTCATGGAATTTTCTTAGTAAAAGTCTGCTGAAGGTGAATTTATTAGTTTTACTTGTCAGAAAATTTTTTTAAAATTTCATCTTTGTTATTTAAAATTTTTTTTCTGGATAGAATAGGTTGACAATTACTTTCTCCCAACACTGAAAATACTATTACACCCTATTCTGACTTCTGCTGTTCTGTTTGAGATTTCACTGGCAGTACAATTTGCACTGTCTTGAAGGTCTTTTCTCATAGTTGCTTTTTGCTCCTTCTCTCTTTTTTTTTTTTTTTGGCAATCTATAATTTCAATATGATGTGAGTAGGTATGAATTTCTTTCTATTTTGCCTGTGTGGCATCCAGTGTATAATTTAATCTGTGAATTGGTGGCTTTCATGATTTTTTCAAATATTGCATCTGTCCTATTATTTCTCTTCTTTCCTTCTAAAATTTAATTAGATGTATATTTAACTCACTATTATTTACTTTTTCTCATGGTGTCATTCATAATTTAAGATTTTGCCTTATATGTATACCACGGAATACTACTCAACTACAAAAAACAATGGTGAACTAGCTCCTCTTGTATTATCATGGATAAAGAGTGAGCCCATTCTTTGAAATGAGGCATCACAAGGATGGAAAAACAAGCACCACATGTACTCACCATCAAATTGGTACTAACTGATCAACACTAAGGTGTTCACATGGAAGTAATATTCATTGGGTGCTGGTCAGGTGGGGGGTTGGGGGAGTAAACCCACAACTAATGGAAGCGTAGCGCACTGTATGGGGGAAGGAAACACTTGTAGCCCTGGCTTGGTCGAAGCAAATGCATTACATGTAACCAAAATGTTTGTACCCCCATAATATCCTGAATTTAAAAAAAAAGGAATTTACCTTAACAAATTCTAGGCACTACAAATCAAACGAAAGACTAGTTGCTTAGTGTTCTTATATTTGAAATATCTACTGTAATCTCTTTGAAGTCACTTGTGTATTATTTGTTTTTGTATCATTCTCTTCCTGTCTGTGAACCTCTGCTCCAGAATTCTGAGAACTATGTTTTGAAACTCAGTGTTTGCTGGTTAAGTTAATAAAAGGGATACTCACTTGTTAATTTTTCAAATCGAGCTTTCCACACTGACATGTAAATACCACCTTTTGAAACTAAGGATAATAATATGTGTGTGTGTGTGTGTGTGTATGCATATGAGAATTATTTAACTGTCCAAATTTTTGTGTGTGTGTGAAGACTGACATCATCATATTTATTTATTTGTTTATTTATTTATTTATTTTTATTTCAGGATATTATGGGGGTACAGATGTTTAGGTTATGTATGTTGCCCTCCCCCCCCAAGTCCGAGCTTCAAGCGCCTCCATCCCCTGGGGAGGTGCGCATCGCACTCGTTGTTTGCGCATACGCCCGTTCCCCCCTCCCCCCTGCCCAATATCCAATAAATTTTATTCTTATATGTGCACTTGAGTGTTGATCAGTTAATAACAATTTGATGGTGAGTACATGTGGTGCTTGTTTTTCCATTCTTGAGATACTTCACTCAGTAGAATGTGTTCCAGCGCTTGTCCAAATTGTTTGATTAGAGAAAATCCCATTCTATCACGTAGCAGCTAGGGAAGTGGAAGAAGAAGGTAGGATAGGAGGAAACAATTGAGATTCCTCTCTCTATCTCTTCATTGTTCCTCCCTACAGGAGAAATGCCTTCTTTGTTTAGGAGAGGGAGTCTGACCTCCATATCAGTTGTTTTAATCAGAGAGTGGTGCCAAAGCAGGGCGACTTTGGGAGTTCCTTCTTAGCTCTCTGTCAATCTCTTGGAAATTGTTGCGCTCAGACATTTCTGTGTTTCTATGTCCATGAAATAAGACAACCAAGTCAGGTCTTTATTGTCTTAGTTATGGCTTCCTCACCTGTAACTTAATGTTTGAGTCAGGATAGTGTGGATTCTGAATGCCAAGACATGAGTGGAAAGAGGCAGCCCTACCTGAATCTCCAATCTAGCTATTACCAGAGATCCCTAAATAAAGCTGATCATTTGTTCAATTTAGCTTCATTCTGTGAGTTTTTTTTTTCTTCTGTAGATTAGAGGCCAAAAAGGAAAGAGTGTGGTATAATTCAGACATCTGACCCTGGAACCTCTTCACAGGTTGTGGTAGAAATAAGTACTCATAAAGAATAAAGGCTGAATAATCATTATTGTGATGATTACAATAAATATCATCAATTAGAAAATATTAAAATAAATTTTAATAGCAAAACATGGCTCTTTACTATTATGTAAAAACTGGTGATTGGGAGAAGAAAGTAATAAAACAGAAGGACGATTTAAAACGGCTTTTAATTTTAATTTTAATTCTTTTGTGGGTTTTTTTTGTATTTTCATTGCCATTAACTGATTTTGCAGTTTTTGATGAGTAATGTAAGGCAGGGATCAAATTTATTAGAAAGAGGTTCTTGCATTCTTGAAATTACTTTGTAAGATTTATTGACATGAGTACCTTCAATGCTCTATTCAATTTCTTCATCTATTTTCTGAAGAAAACTCTTAAAATTTTTATAGGTAGAATAAAAAAAGTCACCAAACCAGCAAACAACACTCAAAGGAGAGATCACCAATGAGTAAAGGAAGGAGAATACTCAGAGATAAAGCATCCTGCCAGTATGTCCAGGATGGGAAAGCACAAGTAAAAATTTGCCTCTTTGAAAAGAAGAAATCATATTCTTGAGGTTGTTTTACACATAAATAAAATGCATAATTCTGATAATAAATATCAAGTGTCTTGAGGCCTGCCATCTAACACACCCATATCTACACTCTGAAAAAAAGGAAAAGTAAGAATGGTTTTATGGAGCATTATTTTGGAAGCTACACCAAAACAACAATAAGCCAACACCAACAAACACCACCCAACCAACCAACAAACAAATGAACCAAAACTCCATGAAATTCACCTAGAATTCTGACAAGTTTATACTGTTTAATATGTACAATATGGAAATAGTTTGTCAGAGTTGACACAACTAGTTATCCAGGAGAGACCAGACTCAAGTCTAGGCTTCCTTGTTCTTGAACACAAATTCTTTCAATTAGGACATTTCACCCCCCAATAGTTAATGACTATTTTCTCAATAATTTAGTGGCTATTGGAGATACATGATGAAATATGGCTTAAGATTCATACTGGATGCTATGATCTGAATGTGCCTCCCAAAGTTCATATGTTGAAACTTAATCACCAGTGTGATAACATTAAGAGGTAAAGCCTTTAGGAGGTAAGTCAGAGGGTAGAGCTTTCATGAATGGGATTAGTGCCCTTATAAATAGGGGGAAGGGAGCACCCCAGTCCCTTTTGCCCTTCTGCCTTCTGCCAGGTGAGAATGCCGCCGTAAGGAGAATGCAGCCATCTTGGAGGGAGAGCAAACCTCCGTCAGACACCAATTCTGCCCAAGCCTAGATCTTGGACTTCCCAGCTTTCAGAACTGTGAGAAATACATTTTTGTTCTTTATATTAATAAACGACCCAGTCTCTGCTATATTTTGTTGTGTAGCAGCACAAATGGATGAATTGGCCAATTATCTGACATCTTAACAAAAGTGGGGAAAGTGATCGATATTTGCATATGACAAAGTACACAAATAGTTATCTAGATTTTAGGATTTTTAGAAAAGCTATGAAGTGAAAAAAGATAGTACAAAATATAGTGACTTTATTTTATTATATTACATTCACTTGCTTCTCTGGATCATATTTTTGATTTTTTTTATCAAACCAGATCTATCTCTATTAAATAAGAAATGATTCAATTTCTTTGGGAAATTAAGCAATAACCTCTCTATGTCTAAAATGCAGTCTTTCTGTGTGTATGTGATTCCTGTGATCATTATTCTCAGGTGATTTTTTCCTTATGATAATATAAAATGCTAGTGATAAATGAAATAAATTTTTTCACTGATTAAAAAATTGGCATCATAGTACAATGGCCTTGTAACAACAACAACAAAACCAAAAAGCAGAAAAAATTAGGATATATTTAATACAAATTGCTATTTGGTATGATATTTAATGCTTTTTTCAGCACTTAAGTTTTCAAAGAGAACAATATATACTCTTAATGTGTTGTTAACGATGACAAAATAAAAACATTAGCTTTTTGTACATCTTAAAATAATACTATATTACTTACCCTGTTGCTTTGACTGTTTTTTTTTCACATTCCTAAACTTCCCTTAAGCAAAGCTCTTAAAAATTACATCTAACAGTAGAAAAGTTTTTAAAAACAAAATCAAATAAGATACAACTTGCTTAATGCCTTATTGTCTATTTTCCAAGCATCACGTTTTTGCCCACAATCCGAAAGCATGTTTTCCATTTCTCAAGTTTTTATGATACATGTACTTTTCTGATTCCTTAAGTCTCTTAAAAACACAAACTGACACACACATACACAAACACCACCCACAAACTCACAAACATTGAAGACACTAATGGACTCCACATAGGAGAGATAAGTTAATTGTTTTTTTAATGATAGGATAAAATTAAGAAGATATAAAAGCAGCTTCTGTTACATACATTAAGATTCCAAGAGAAATGCAACCTATGCAGAATCAGCTGTGCATAGGAATTGCCTTCCACCCATTAGAGACTAAAAACATCAAGAGCCCTCTAGACTTTTTTTTTTTTGGAAAGACTTATTTCGGTAGAATAGTTGAACTGTAGTTTTAAGATTAAGGTATCTGAAATGAATAAAGCATAAATTGCATTTCTGTTTAGTCCTATCAATGTTGATAAGAAAACATAAATTTGCCAAACAATTACCTAAACTGTGAGCATTCAAATTATAAAAAGTGTGACCTCATTTTGCAAAATTAATTGCTTCCCTTCATACTTTTAAGTCTTGGCTAACAAGTCATTAACTGCTTTGCAAAAGTGAAAGGAGAAAAGGTAGAAATTCTGAAAGCTACACCTTTAGGAGCCATAGCTAAGCAAAATCATACAGAAATGGAGCTAAGGTATGTCTAAAACTATAAGGCAATAAAAGATTAAGTTTATTAATAAAATAGGGTTCACACATCTTCAGAAATATATCTTTCAATAAATCTTGTTTTGTCTTCTCTCTTCTGTTGAATTCTATGTTTTATGGGGTCTTTCTCTCCTCTTGTTTGAGTGTAGTTACATGACACATCTGAGACAATCCCCTACTTGGGACTTAAGATCCTTTATACTACTTTGAAACCATTTTCCTTCTCATGAGACACCAATGAACCAATAGTTAGTGACTATAGTCTATTGTTCTCAAAAAAGAAATACCTTATAGCATCCAATAATCCTTTGTTAAATGTCCTCTTTGTAAGTAATTCTTATTTTCTTTTTATATTTTTATGAAAAATAGGGTAAAACTTGCCCATCAGTGTTTTAAAATAAGGTAAAACACAATTGGACATGTGAAACACAGAATATCACAAAGGGTCATGACTTCTTCTGTGGAACGAGGAACATTATACCTCTGTCCTGTATAGTGGTCACATGGGCTTACTTCACAAAGCCTTGGTTGCTTCCAAAGCAGTCACTCTGGTGTCTAACTCCACTATTCAGAGAGCCATCCTGCTATGGAGTCTGAGACCACTTGGGTAGTTCCTCCTCCCAAGAGAGGGCAGGAGTCATGTGCGTTTTGATTAACTTGGTCCTACTTCTACTGTACTTGGTAGGGAATACAAGGAGTATAAATACTTTTGGCTACTCTTTGCCTCTTGGTGTTCTGAAATTTTTCTCTTTAAAAGATGCAAAGTACTGTCTTGTGTAGTTTAGGGAAGCGCCTTAAATGTGGTGGTTCTTAAGGCAAGTATATATTAAATTTTTATCTAGTAAATAATAATAATAATGTAGCATATCACATAGGCAGGAAACAATCTGAAAGTGATTTATATGCAATTGTATTTTACATTTAATTTATAATATTTTCTCCTTTTCTGTAAATACCATAATAACACAAAAATTCTTGGGATAGATGTTCAAAAGAGAGAAATTATCTAACCAGAATCACAGGTATAGCCTCCCTATGAGGCTTTATATCTTATGTATGGTAAGAAAAAATGAAACTATTGGGTGCATCTTTTTCTCTCCAGAGGCTACTGTTTACACTTTTGTCATCATTATTTTACATTTTCTAGCTTTCAATCTTCCACATTTCAAAAAGGTAATTTTTCCTAGGAACAGCTAATGGCTGTCTTGGCGCACTTACTGGGAGGAAGAAAAAAGAGAAAAGAAATATTCACTTTGAAAGTTGCAACTTTTAAAGTTCCTTCATTACTGTGCTTTGTGTTCTTCCTCCGTTTCTGCGACGGAAATGGTTATCATTATAAGGCTGGATATATACTGTCAGGTGAAAGTAAAATAAGCAAAAATCTTTCTATGAGAAAAGGAAAATCACCCTGTGGTTTTCTACAAGACATAAGTACACAAACATGTATAACATATAGAATTGTAAAATAAGCTGATGATGAAACCATTTGCAAAAGCCAAATCTGAAAATATACATGTATAATTTATACAAACGTAAAACATCCCAATACGTATCATGTTAATACCCTGTCTGCTTCTTGCTCGTTAGATAATTTGATCTATTAGCTATTGTCAGTTCTGAGGGACAGATTCTCATCCTGACACCCAGAATCTTTATCCCACAGAAAAAAATTTATAAAAACATGCAGCAAGATAAGCTATGGAGAAATCAACTCTCTTATTTTCCAGATTGAAGGCTGATTGTAAATTCATCATGAAAAGGCTGAGAGGCTTTTTTCCATTCCTCTCTCTCCTGTGGCTCAGCCAAGAACTTGTACTGTGGGACCCAGGTTTCTCCAAGTGTGGGCCTAGATATGCGTGCAGTCTTTATCCCAGGAAGCAGCCAGTCACAGAGAGAGGCTCAACTTACACTCATAATAACCCATCCAGGTAGGCATAAAAAACAGAATATTATCCCCAACTTACAACTTACAGGCCAAGAACCACCTGTTTCAGGCTTGTCCAGGGCTCTTCCTGCAAATTTCTGGGATGCACCCAAAACAGAATGAATAAGATGTATATGCTGAAAAAGGCACTTCCAGTGGTTCCCATGGGCAATGTGTTTTGAGACCAACTCTTTAAGGGCCCAGTTCTCTTCCTTGTTATGTCACCTTTGGGTTTAGCCATGTAGCCTTTGTTGGGGAAGTCAAGCTCAGTGAGGGGTGGGGGAGAAGTTGCCCCCAAAGAGAGGAGTGAGCGGAGAGAAGCTGATGCTTGGAAAGTAGACGAGAGGGGCCTCAGGAGGGATTCAGCCAGCCAGGCTGAGTTGATGGGGGAGGGATTCCATGGGTGACAGAGACCAGCACGGCTCCTCAGAAGGCAGAGGGCCACTGATGGAAGTGGCTCAAGGGTACGGAAGCACAGATCTCTGTGGCTGAGCTGACAGGCTGTGTGGACTCCCTCCACGAGGGACATCTCTCTAGCTTGCAGTGAGAAGCAGCCTCTGACAGACGCTTGCTATGGCATTGTGTATAGTGGAAAGAAACGCCATAAGTAGGAACCACTACAGACCAAAGACCACGTTGAACTTCAATTTCCTGACATCACATAAGGCTTCAGAATTTTCCAGAATCCACTGGGTGAATGTGGGGGTGTGGAGGAACGAGACTGAACATTTCATGCTCCCGTATGGACCGGAATTAAAAACACTCTAAAGACATTTGACAATTCTTATATTCAGGGTACACAGAGCCAATTCATACCATTTAAGCATGGAGAAATTAAATATTCATGGAATATTGAAATGATATCTTAGAGGGTTATTAAAAGTTCTCCAATTTTTTTCTATTTCCTATTCTAATGCATACAAATATAAAATTTTTAAAACAAAACATTTACTTTGTGGGACTGCCTGAAAAAATTTCTATGGTGGGTGTAGAAAGAAAGGCATCTATTTTTATTTAGTGAGATCACGTGAGAGACTGAAAGAACTAATGTAAATTCAAATATAAGTTCTTTTTTTCTTGAATTTCAATAGTATTTAATGTCATTGAAAAAATCGAGCATCGATTTATCTATTAGATGTTTGCCCACCTCAAATTACTGACTCAAATGTTCATATTTTGAGGAGTAAATAATATAATCCTATAATGCTATGATTGAAATATTCTTTTTTTTTTGTTTGTTTTAATTTTTTTTTTTTTTATTTCAGCATATTATGGGGGTACAGATATTTATGTTACTTATGTTGCCCTTGCCCCCCCCCAAGTCCGAGTTTCAAATATGTCCATCCTTCGGGTGGTGCGCATTGCACTCTTTGTGTATGAAAATACCCG
>NW_012137080.1:856019-926019 GCF_000956105.1 Propithecus coquereli | reverse complement strand
GTAAGAAGAAAGAGGAGGAAAGAAATGCACAAGGGAAGAAAACGGATATTCCTGGTATTCCCATTTTGTTTTCTGTAAGGGCTACAGAATGTGAGGAGGAAGAGAAGAAAGAAAGAGGAAAAGAGGCATCTGTAGCTTTCATGAGGAAAGAGAAGTTTGAAGACCCTTTCAGGGAAAGATCTGACTCAAGAATCTGCTGAACATTTAGTTATAAGGAGCAACGTAGCAAGAGAATATGTAATGGAGAACTGATTACATATTCAATTTGGATGAGTACAAGAAGTATGTTTGCTGTAATCCAAATTCTGGAGCCAGGAACAAATGCATTTTAGATCAGCAGAGAAGCCGAGTTCTAATTTTAACTTCAATTTAAGAGAGATAGAATGAGAATTGCTAGACATTTCTTATTTGAAGACATCATCATCTGTCACCTAGACTAGTATAATCGTCACTATTTTTCTCTCCTTGCTACTAGTCACTTCTTACAATTTATAATGGGCTTTGCAGTCAGAATTATCTTAACACACACACACACTTGATCATTTCTTAAAAGTATTCATTACCTACAGAATAAAGTCCAAATTCTTTGATGCAACATTGGTTTTCTTGGTGCAGCCTGCCTCTCCAATCTTATCTCCCAACCCTCTTAATTACAGAGAGTTCAGTCTATTACCAATTTTCTCTCCCCACCGAATTCTGGAAAACTTCGGAGTGGATCTGTACTGGATGCCTCTTGCAGACCCATTCCCACCCAGTCCCAGCTTGCTGGTCTCCGTGGGCCTGTGGGATACCATTTAGTCCACTCAGGATCAATTTCTATTATTAAATATCTTCAAATTGGTTTTAGTTAGACTGTAGCTGTTATATCTGAAGCTGTGAAAGTTTGCCTGAGACGTTACCCTGTTTGCACACTAACTAGTCATCCTGCCATAGTTTTTTCTATCTCTCTGTTGCTGTCTCTATCTCTATCTCTCTGTCTTTATCTCTATCTCAACACAACATCTCAGCATCACAAAACAGAGTGGCTTGCATCAGTTTCAAGCTCCCCGGTTCTCCATGGGGTGGCACAGTGAGTGCTAGAGGTACCCACACATGCGAGGGTTTGCATCACAGCGGAGGAACCCCCCGTATATGAAACTCAAAGTTTACATAGACATGACTCACACATCTGCCCATTCTCTCCTCTCAGTGCTTGGATCGGATGGGAAGGAGGGAGGGAAGGAGGGGCAGAGAGAGACAGAGAGAGGGAAAGGATTTTGCTCTCAAATGTAAACAAATCCTCTCTAGGAAGAGGAGGGAAAGGTCTCTACTTCACCACCCTGGAATGTAAACAAATGGTTCCAGGGAGATAAATCTCCAGATCTCCCCAGAGGTCTCTATCTTCAGAGTTGCCCTTCAGTGATCCTTTAACCCAGGTGCCAGTGCTCTTTGCTCAGAAAGCCCTGACTGCAGGATCATGAAAATATTTGTGGAGCGCTGTTTCCCAACAGCTGCTTTCCCTTGTATTGTTTCATCTCATTACTTCCTCATACCTTCTCTTATTTCCCTCGGTGAAAGACGAGACGAAGCTATAAAATTTAGTAAGATTTTAATGGGGGTTTGGGGATCATCAAAGGTAGGCACAACGAAGAGAGTGATACATAATGAGTTCTAGGTGTGGCCACTCTCAGAATTCACAGACCCAGAAACAGGCCACCCTCTCGGGCTGCCTTTCCTGACGTCACTGGGACTAGGCGGCTAAGGCCATCTGACCTCCTCCAGGTAAGACTGCCTGGATCAGGTCTACTGTGCTTGGAGAGCCTGGCATTAATACAGGGAATGTTGAGCAACACAGTGGAGCATAATAGAGAGCCATGCCTCCATTTCAGCTGGTTATACATTGCACATCAGTGAGGAAGGGATGTATGTTTCAGTAAATGACTCTGGGACCGTTATTCACATTGAAGGAAGCGAAAATGTGTCCTAATTCATGCCATACGCAACATTTAATTCAAGGTAGGTTAACTATGTGCGTGTGAAAGGTAAAACATATTCTACATTTTATAATGTTTATTAACAAGTCTGTCTCAATACTAGACTGTGTTTCCTGTCACATAGTACATGCTCATTACAGGACGCTTGAAAATGTAATTCGAGATTCAGGGGAAACGTCTTTGTATTTCTAAAGCTCTTTAAAAAACAAAGCAACACTTTAATATTTTTTACTGCTTTAATTTTTAAACTTGTGATATTTCAACTATAATTCCATAAGAATTTAAGATTAAAAAAAAAAGCAAGAATGTGAAAAAAGTTCGAAAAGAAAGTAAATACAGAAAAATTCTGGGAGAAAGTCGAATTGTCAAAATTTATTTTTTCTAAAAACTAAACGTTTTAATGAATAATTTTAGAACGTTCAATAAAATATTTAAGGTATGGCATTCTATTAAATACATTACGTTCCAGCTCTCATAACCCTAAATTATTACTAAATACTACAAATTAAGAAGATTTGGCACTGAATAGGTGCTGATTGAATGAATTGAGTTAATAAATTAAAAAAAAACTTTTGGACACCAGCAAATTGAAATTCCTATTCATCAGGCAATTATACTGTTGTTCTATGTTTTGGTTCCGAGGTAGAAAATGATGGCGGTGGTGGAGCCTAATTAACATTTTATTGGATGATAAAATACCATATTTAAAATGATGTTGGAATGCGTAGTGGGCACTTGTTATTGCTTTGCCTACACAACCTCTTTCCCAGCACCTCAGCGAGGTGGGGTGTTGGCAAAGACCTTTCTCTATGGGTGCTGTAGATGCTCCCCACTGGCTTCTGTAGTCCATCTAGCAGTCAGAATACAGGCACATGCCCAGCTCCGCCACTCAGCAACCCTCCTGTCCTGAGCCAGCTGGACACGAGGGAAAGGCGTGGGCAGCTCTTGCTTTGGTTACAGCTGTGAAGTCGGGCTCCTGAATGCAAGTGCCCGCAGCTGTGGAATTAGCTGCAGCAAGATGAAGTAGTTGCTGAGTCGGTGATGACGGGACATTCCCCCTTGTGAGGGGGCGCTCCTCACAGTCCACCCCATTACGGTCTTGTTTTGCAGACTCCAAAAGATAATCATGTCCGAACATTGTCCAAACTAAGTATATTTTTCCAAACTCTGTGTTATTCCCTTTTGAACAATACCATGTGTGGAACATTTTATTTCCAGTTCCTTTTTACAGTTTCTTGTCTTCTGGCAGTAAATATCATTTCTTGAGTCGGCAGCATCTTTGCTCCCACATTTACTATGAGCCAGTGCTTAAACTTGAGTATCACACACACAGCCCTCCACACAAACAAGCAATCACGCAACGACGTGGGGCAGTTTCTATCCTTGCAGAAAACAAGAAACATCTATCTCCACAAGCCAACTAAATCTTCAGAGACATAGCTCTCCTAGAAACATCTGTACTCAGGACGGATGCTGTGTTGTTAAACAGAGGTGGATTTTTTTTTTTTTTGCCCCCGCTGAAAATGAAGGAGCATTTTGCCTCAAAGGTTAATTCAATTCTCCATCTGTCAGGAGACAAAGGCACTTGCAGTTTTAAAATGGCAGCTTTGCCAGTGTTTAGCCATAAGATTAAAAGAAAAAAAGAAATCAGGCCAAGCATTCCTTATGAAAAGGGAAGTAGAAAAGCAAAATGAGCAGGCCTTCTGGTGCTTGAAATAATAGGGTGCTAATATAACGAGTAGACATCTCTTTGGGCCAGGAAGGCAACCCAACACCCAATCTGTTTTATTTTTAAATGATCTCTGTTAGTTGAGCCTCAGTGAGAAGATCCATACCTTTCACTATGGAAATTGAAGAAAGCCAGTTATTTCCTCCCTCTATCCCTGGCAGCCAGCGCATGTGCACGTGATTTCATCTCCACCATTAGGATATCCTACCTGGGAACTTGGCCCTCGAGAAGGAGACGTGGAGTGAGAGGTTTAAAGCGATGGCTGTGGCTACGTGTGGTTGGGGATTAATTACACCCTCCACTTGGCTTCCAGAACCCCCTTGTTTCCTATTTACATTTCAAACCTGCTCCTCTACTTTGTAACTCCACCATATACAAGAGAGCCAGAGCTTCTTTCTACTGCTTGTAACCAAGGCTGCAGACCAGAGAAAATAATAACCTTTTTGAGCCGTGTGATTGAAAACCCTGTGACACTGGTCATTTTTGGGCTCTGAGGGGGCCAATACATGGCACCTCTGTATCCTTTGCCCAAGTTCTTGACCAATGTAATTTTACTTATTTATTTTGTTTACCTCTTCCAACTTTTAATAGTAGCGCCATAGCTCCACAAACACAAGGATTTTTTTTTTTTTGTCTGTTTTTTTCCAGCTGAGTCCTCAGCACCCAAGACAGTACCTGGTTTAAAATGGGCTTTCAATAATTAATTGCTGAATGTATTAATGAATAAATGAGTGAGTGGGCAAGGTATATGCAAATAAAAGCATCAACTTTATTTCAGATAGAAGATTATACCTGTGAGTTGAGCAAACTTAAACACTCTGTTGGGGGCCCCTTTCACCATGTGAAAGAGAACAGAGCAGGACACATGGTCTCTGTAGGCAGAGCAGCTGTCAAGAGGCACAGAGAGGAGCAGTGCTAACTAAGCCAGTTTACCACTTCCAAATCTACTTACTGATTAGGAGGAAGAGTGAGTGAGGGGGTGGACAGAGCCTAGGAGTGTTAGACAAGGAAGCTCTCTTCACAAAGAAAGTAACACCAGGAGCTAAGAAAAGACGCCCCATGATAACGGGTGGTGATGCACAGATTTACTGCTGCTGGGCACAGTTGAATGGGGTCACGGTGCATTGCATCCTGCTGTTCTCGTTTAGAATTTGATTGACATTTGGACTCCAAGCAGGAAGGAACTCTTTCCACTAAAATGACTTTAAAACTTCCCTTACACCAAAAGCACAAGAAACAAAAGAAAAAATATATATAAATTGGATTTCATCAAAATTAAAACTTTTATGCATTAAAAGACATATTAGGAAAGTGAAAAGACCACCTACAGAAAGAGAGAAATAATAAAACTGATAAGGGTTTTGTGTTCAGAATAGATAATATAAAGAATTCATAACTGAACAACAAAGGGACAAAAACCCAATGAAAAAGTAGGCAAAGGACTTCAATAGACATTTCTCCAAGGAAGATATTCAAATGTCCAGCAGGTACATAAAAAATGGATGATATCATTAGCCATTAAGGAAATGCAAATGAAAACCCCAGTGAGAATGCTCCTTCACTCCCACTAGGAATGCTATAATAATAATAAAACACACATACACAGAAAATAACAAGTGTTGGCAAGGATGTGGAGGAGTTGGAATCCTTGCTCATTGCTGTAGTAATATAAAACGGTTTAGCTGCTGTGGAAAACAGTTTGGTGGTTTCCCAAAAAGTAAACACAGAGTTACTGCATGATTCAGCAATTACACTCTTAAATATACACCCCAAAGAATTGAAAATCAGTACTCAGACACACACCTGTACATGTACGTTCACAGCAGGATTATTCACTATAGCCAAAAGATGGAAACAGCCCAAATGTCCTTCGGTGGCTGAATAGATAAACAAATGGTGGTATGTACATACAATGGAATATTATTCATATATAACATAAATGAAGTACTGATTCATGCTGCAATGTGGATGAATCTCAAAAGCATTATCCTAAGTGAAAGAAACCAAACATAAAAGGTTGCATATTGGATGACTTTGTTTATATGAAATAACCAGACTAGCAAGTCCATAGAGAAAGATTACAGATTGGTGATTGCCAGAGGCTGCATAAGGGGGGAAATAGGAAGTGACCACTTACTGGATATGGGCTTTTCTTCTGGGATGGTAGAAGTATTTTGTAACTAGATAGAAGTGATGATTGTACGACATGGTGACTATGCTAAATGTCACTCGCATTGTTCACTTTTGAAAGATTAATTTTATGTTATATAAATCTCGCCTCAATAAAAACAACAAAAGCCATCCCCTTCTCTGGAGGAGTGCACAGAAGCACATTAATCTCTTGGGGGAAGTCAGACACTAAAGGAAGACGGAACAAGGAACACAACGCTTACATGAGAAAAATGGCGCCATAGCGCTACACCACTGAAGCAGGGCATTGGGCAGATACTCATTGAGCACCTGCACGTGCCAGGCTCAATTCTGTGCACTTGGGTTATATCAATGAAAAAAGCCAGCAAAGTTCCTCCTCACATGGAATTCATGTCCTAATGGGGGGAGACACATAATAAATAAGAGAATTTGTATAGGATTGTCAAAGATGTTAAGTGGTATAAACAGCTACAGCAACAACAAAAAACCTAGAGCAGGAGCACTGATGGGGGTTGCAATTTTAAATAGGGTGATGAGAGTAAGTTTTATTAAGCAGAATGGAATTTGACCAAAGATTTAAAAGAGGCAAGAGAGTTAACTATGAGGATATCTGGGGAAAGAGTGTTCCAAACAGAAAGGGTATACTTGGCATCTTCTGTTTAATAAAGGCAGGAAGGGGGCTGGGATGGAGTGAGTGAGTGAACAGTAGGAAGTGTGTCCAGAAAGGGAACAGGGAGGTCAACACCTGTAGAGCCTTGTAGACCACGACAGGATTTGGACTCTCACTACGTGTCCCGTGAGAAGTCCTTGCAGTGTATGGAGTAGAGGAGCAGATGAGCTGACTTTATGTTTTATAAAGTGTACTCTGGCTGCTAAACTGGGAACAGACCAGCAAGGGGCAAAGGTGGAAACGGGGAGCAGTCAGGTGTCTTCGCAGTTGCTGCAGTGACAGACGAGAGTGGGTGGGACCGATGGCAGCCACAGACGTGGGAATGCAGTCCGCTTCTGGTTATATGTTGAGGGCAGAGCTGACCTGGTTTGCTTGTGGGGTTGGCTATTCTGCGTGAGAGAAAGAAGTAGTCAGAGATGGCCCCAAACTGTTGAGCTGGAACCTGGAAAGATGAGTGACCACGAACTAACGTAGGTAGAGTAGGTTTGGGAAGATCAGGGATAGAGTTTTAGAGATGTTAGGTGTGAGATGTCCTTTAAACATCCACATGGAGATGTCACATAGGCTATTAGATACATGAGAATGGAGTTTGGGAGAGAGGACATAGCTCAGATGTATACATTTGGGACTTGATGGAATGTAAATGATATTTAAAGCCACAAGACTGGCTGAGATCATCAAAGGGTCGAGTGTGGATAGAGAAGGGAAGAGGACGGAGCACTGAGTCCTGGAAGTGCCCCCGGCATTAAGAGGACTGGGAGATAAAGAGCTACTGGCAGAGGAGTCAGAGAAGGAGCAACCAGTGGATGGGAACAAATTCCTACTCAGGTGGGTTTAGGAGAGAGACTGGAGACAATGAGTGTAGATAATTTTTTGGATGAATTTTGCTATAAAGCAGAGGTGGCAGCTGGCAAAGGAAGTGCTTTCAAGAGAAATTATTTGAAGATGGCAGAAATAAGAGCATGTGTGTAAAGCCCATTAGAGAAGAGCAAAAATAAGCTGTGAAGCACTGAGATTTTAAAGACAATAGTGGTTAAGTATCCAAGTAGAGATTAAGACTGAGAATTAGTAAGGGGGACTTAAAGCAAGAAGCTGGTATCTTAGTGCTGATTAGATCATGTGGGACAAGAACAAGACAGAGACACTGTGGGGGAATCCAGGGAAACCCATTCTATTCCCTTAACCACATGGGTGGGGAGACATGGGAAATTATTATCAGAATCCACTGCATAATAAACTACATATTTTTCATTGCAGTTGCTGACAATACACTTTTGGGAGTGATATTTAGTCTCTCTAAGCCTTGGTTTCTTCAGCTGTAAAATATAGATTATAATAGGACACACCTCATAAGCACATTGTGCCTGCAAAGCTCTTAGAAAGGTGTCAGCACATAGGAAATGTTACCTGTTGGTATTATAATAATCTAGTCATTCTCAATTAAGTCCTTTCTCATCTTTACAAAATCCTAAATTAAGTATCTCCTCTAATTACTGCTTTATGTATGTAGGCCTGACATTCAAAATATCTAACAGCTGATTTATTACCCGCAGTGATAAATGACCAGTCAGAGTGGCCGTGAGCAATGGTGCTAGGGTAGGGTTCTGAGGTCGCCTGCGGTGTGAAGCATTATGCCTTAAGTTGATGGATCATGGTGAATATAAGTATGTAGATGGGATCTGGAGGAGGTGGTATGGGGAGCGTTTGGGGGAAGAGTCAAGGCAGCCAGGCAGCAACTATTTACAAACCTGATGAAATATTTCTATATTATAAACCTGGTCACTAGTGTCACCAGCTGAGTCTTACCCCTGTGGATCCTACTTGAGTTTAGAACACAAATTCTGATTTCCAGAGTGGGCAAAATCAGGTAAACGTCATCCCTATAGAAATGTGTAGTAAGGGTACTTCGTTCTGTCCAGCTAGCCTAATTCTTCAGAAGCAGGAAAGTTTAGCAGGAGTAGAAATTTAAGGAGAATAGAAATTTCCCTGCACACTGGCATGCTTGTTTGCATGTGTGTGAGCACATGCTTGCACACGTGTGTGTTTTGGGGTATGGGTGCTGCTTTTCTTTGCCTGCCTCTTCTACC
The DNA here is from genome assembly GCF_000956105.1 of Propithecus coquereli. Lineage (NCBI taxonomy): Eukaryota > Metazoa > Chordata > Mammalia > Primates > Indriidae > Propithecus > Propithecus coquereli. Next base: position 917,409 of record NW_012137080.1, on the reverse strand, counting down.
TACCCTCTTTCTGGTTCCTCCCCGGGAGGACATCCCAATGGCTTGCTCATGATGTGAGGAATGCCAAGATCACTCTGTGTGAAAAGGTTGTGTGTCTACCTGTCAGTTGTTCCTATTTCAGTCTCCATCAGGTAAGCAGACATATGAGGTTGGCTCTTTCTCCTTTTCTCCTGGCTTCTGGGCCTAAGTACACAAGCCATTTTTAAAGTTTTTGTACCACTTAACCAATTAGATGATGATGAGAGCTTAGGTAGCATTCTGACAAAGCTTTTAGTCTAGGTCAAGTATTCTGATTCTGTTTTTGCTTGTTTTGGAGTGACACCTGTATTTCATTCCTTGTGTTTCATCCTCTAAATGTTTGTTTTGTTCTTTGAATATTTGTTTTTAGGGAGGAACTCATAGGGCAATTGACAATTAGAGCATCTATAGGTTCTCCAATTAACACTATTAAAAATCTTATTCGAACTGCTAAAAAATAGAATGAACTTTAAAACACAAGAGCAATGATTAAAGTAAAGGAAGTCTTGGTCCTTTTAAAGAAATGACAGAAGTGTCAAAGGACATACTTCAAAAAAGGAGAAAGAAGTAAGTAATCAAGGTGAAGAAGAAGTCACAGCAACTTTAAGGAACATAGTAGATATTTCTATAAGCTTGTGCAATTAGTGAAGATTATGGGTAGATAAAAAGGTTAAATTATTGTAAGTAGGCAACGAATATCTGAGAATAAATAAGAATCAAAGTTAATAATAGGAAGATAGAAATAGTCAACAACAACACCATCAACAACAAAAGCACAACAATGGACTTTCTAAAATTTTCCAGGAGAAGGGAAGGTGAGAGGTAAGAGTTAGAGATGAGAAACGCTTCTGAATATGGCATTTATACAGAAATGATGGAGAACAGAATAATTATTACTGAACTATTAGCACATACAATGTGGATGGTTGAAAGTTACATATATATATATATATTATAATCACTTTGTCCTTTAGCATTTTAAAGTTTGAGAAATAGATATCTATAATAAATTCTTTAGGAGGTTGACTATCTCTTAACCTTGAGCATTTAAGGAAACATGTAATAACAGTTGTCTGAGGTTGAGTTCCCTGGAAAACAGACACTCAGACACTGAGATCTGTGTGCGGGAAGTTTAGCAGGGGGTGCTCTTGGGAATAGTGCCTGTAAGGAAGTGAGGGAAGCAGGTTTGGGCAAAGGAAGAAGCTGAACTTGAAGCAGTTGCCACAAAGGGCTCAGTCCAGTTTAGAGAAAGCTCTGGAGCAGGTTTGACCCCTTAGAGTTTTTCAGAATTGGGGCAAGAGCCGAGGCAAGGGATCTGGATTTGTACCCACACAAATTAGTCATTGGATGTGGACTGCCCCTGTCAATGGGGCGTGAACTTGGACGAGGCCCCTGCTTTTGGCGTGGGACAAGTCTTAGCTGTGCGTGGCCAGCAGCCTGTGGGATGGGGGCTGGGGGCTGACGTGGGAACCTGGGTGGCATACCACAGCCCCCACTGCATTGGTTTTTATGGAATATTTTCTCTTAGATAGGAGAATATTCCTTGACATTATGCTTTTCTTCTAAAGAATAGTATGTGTTAATATTACGCAGCGAGGCGTATTATACTAAAGAAGATCTTGTTACGGCTGGCTGAGAACAGTGTAGAGAGGAAGAAAATAAGATTAAAAAAAATCAAATTACCACTGCCCTAGGGCAGATTTTCCTAATAGATATGTTTCTGGACATTCAGTAATCTGAATTTATTCTCTTTTACCCTTTGGAACAATTTACTATAATGTCTGACCCAGTGACCTGAAAGATTTCATGCAGCTACTGAATGTGCCTCATTTTCACCAGGCAATGGCTTATACTTGATAATTGCAATGCTAATGTTGGATTGGTTTCCATGGGACTCTCAGCCTTATCAATTAAAATGGGAGTGATGTATGGCCCCTCAGGTATACCTATTGTCATCATTATTCCATAGCGGTGAATAAAAGAAAGTCGTCTTCCGGAATATTTTGACTGTATTTACCTGTTGGTGATGAGAAGTGGGATAAAGATGAGTAAGTTATTAGAACTCAGAAGAAATTAAATGCCAACTCTGACAAATCTCACAGTGGTTTTCTTCCCTCAATAAACTAGGTGAAAATGCAGTGGAGTATTGTGGTCTGATATTACTTGATTTCTGTACAACATTAACATTGTGATCAGTCTCTCCTTCTGGGGATTTTCCTCCGTTGGCTTTCAAGACGCCAGTTCCTTCCTGATTTTCCTTCTTTATTCTCGTGTCTCCTCCAGCCCCCAAGAGGGCTTCTCTTTCTCTCTCCACTACTTCTGTGTAGATGACTCTGGGTTTCGTCACCACGTCTGTCCTTCCCCCACATCACACTGGTCCAGGGTGATGTAATTTATTCTTTATGGCTTCAGATCTACTGACTTTCTGGTGATGTTTAAATGTCTTTCTCCAGAGTTCCACACCTATGAATCCAATTACCCTCTGGACATCTTCATTGCATGTTCTACAAACATGTCAAAGTGAAAAAGAAGATACCAACTAATAATAACCCTCCTTTATTCTGTACTTTGGTGAATAGCTCCATCATTCATGTGTTAGTCGGGTTGTCCAACTAAGAAAACAAAATCACCCTTGATTCTGTCTCTACCTCCACAACGTTGTTATCTAATCAATCTTCAAGCACTGTTAATTCTATATGTCTTAAAATAATCTTTTTATTTGCTTTTATCATTTTCCTCTATATTTCTACACCAACTACTTTTTTATTGCAACTTTTCCATCTTCAACAATTTTCAACAAGATGAAAAATATCTAATTCTCTTAATTGTTGATGTGAGAATTTCATCTGAGGGAAAATACTTTTTTAATGGAAATAAGCCTTGGTATGCCTGCTCGGGGGCAGCTGAATCACTCTAGGATAGGGATGCAGGAATCAGACATCGGAGCAGGGATATGTTGTTCTGTGTGATAGAACGAAAGTCAATCACAACTCCCAAGGTTATTCCAAGAAAAACTGTGGCAGTTACAGTGGTAAAATGGGAAAAGGGAGAGCAAGGAACAAGAGATGCATAGTTAAAGGGCATTTAAAAAAATGCCTCCTAATCGCATCAATTTGCATCATCAGGATGTAAACCTTTCTGTGTCTTCCCTAACAAGTCTTCAGTGTCGTTTTCAAAACAAAACAATCAAAGACTTGGTATAAATAAAAAAATGTTGTATATGTCTTTGAAACGGAAGGAAAGAACTGGATTTCCTATTAGGATTAATGTTGACGGAAATCAGAAGCCTGAGAGATGGGGGAGGCCATGAAACAAAAAGTCCCTGGAAATTAGCAGAACTCTGTCGGGGGTTTTTCTTTAACTCCCACAGGTTTATTCGTAGTTAAAATGGACACCTGTTACAAAAGACAGATTAACAAGAGAGAAACAAACAAAAGTTTATTAACATGTATATTTCATATATACACAGAAGACATCCAAATAATGAATGGTTCTCCAAGAGGCGGAGAATTTGAATTCCAGCTTATATAGTTATAAGTGTAGTTAAATATACTGTTTAGCAAAGAACAGTAAATTTTTAGAGAAATGACAAGACAAAGGAAAAGAACTTTGAGCCCCTATGGCATTAACTTGGAGGAAGGCAAATAACTGTCACATAAAGTCTAGTTAGTAAAGCTGTTTAATATCGGTTCCTCCAAAGCTGTCTTCAGTGGTTAACCTTTGTTCTCCCTGGTAGAAGGGGGGAGGCAGGATACCTTTTGTCTTTGTGAATCTATGTCTTTCTTTTAGGCAAATAGAGAAAGGCAGAGAGTTTTCCTGTGACTTTCTTAATTGTCTTCAGCTCAACAATCCTTCAAGTTTTGGGGTGGCATATTCTCATCTCCCACAACTCTTCTGTTCAAGGGCATTTCTGTGATGTCACTAGGCAGGATCAATGCTGCTGACATCTGGGTTACACACTGGTCACACTACAGCCAGAGCCATTGTGCCTCATGAAGCACAAACACATCTTTTACAAAAATCTTCAGTAACTCTCTGTACTGTCCAGATGGAATCTGAATTTCTTATCAGAGAACACATGACTGGCTTTCTGCATAATTATCTCTTGCCATTTTCTCCTCGATCTCCAAGCTCTCATTCTGTGCAGCTAATGAACTTGTCCTGAGCTTGACTCTCTCCTCTGTGCACGATGCTTACCTCCTCTTCATTGTCTGGCTAAGCTCATATGATAAATTTTAAAATATTTTTCCTACCCCTTTCCTCTTCCTGTGCCCTTCCTTTTTTGTTCATTCACCTGACATGTGAATCACTTGCTTCTGCCAGTTCATCAAATTGGGAGTTGGAGAAAGGGGATCTTCATTTCTTCGATAAGATTTCTTTGTATAGGTGTCAAAATATTGGAATGGATGCATAACAAGATGGACATTGGTGACATGAATTGGAGAAAATAACATTCATTGGAATTCTTCTTGGGAAAAGCACATATTTGGAAGAAAGTCAGTAGGAATGGTCATGTAATTAGGGATGGTAGCTAAGTAATCAACCTCTAGTTATGTACATTTAAAAATACAATTACAAGACAATGAGGAAAGTGTGTTAGAAAGGGGTCTGCAGGAGGTCCTAAGGGATTATAAAAAGACCGTTTTCCTAGATTCAAGGGCCAGGGAACTCCCCACTATTTCTGAACCCTAGGTCCCTGGAGCCATAGGCCAACTGGAAGCTATTTTCAGCATTTGCAAAAAGCCAATAGAAATGACTCATTTAGTATGGCAAAGCTGCCCATGCTAATTAAAAATGTCAAGTTTCTTTGTTTTAGCTTGGAATTAAAATTAGCACACTGTGGAAATATTAGTTATCCCAGACTGATTAGAAGCTTTGATCGACAGCTGTGTCTTTGATGAATAAAACTCAGCAAATGAATTAATTTACTTAAATGAAGTTTGGTAGATAGAAAAATCTTTCAAAACATGAGATCTCTGTGGAAATACAAGAAAAGAGGTTCTTGGTGGTGGAAAAACTGGAAAAAAACTATACATAAAAAACTTATTTTGTATCTTGAGAGCCAGGAAAAGAATGGCATTTGTCGATAGGATAGTAATTTGCACATTTTTGCTGTCCTTTGCCTCTCTCAGAGTACATTTGATCCGTTTTTCACATTTGGCTCATTCCTGAACAGTGAGGCAAAGCTGCCCAAGAAAATGCCCTGTTCACCATCCTTAATCCTGACCCTTAGGATAACCTGGTTTCCATTACACCGAGCAGCAATTCAAGGGAGAGACCTGTCCAGTTAGCTTGCATTTGGTACTCGATGAACTTGACAGTATGACCAAGCTGCAAGAGAGTGCAGAAAGAAGAGATTATTTGCTTGGTTTCACACCCATGAGTGTCACCACTGCTGAGATGGATGAAGTCAACCATGTCTGGGTCAGTGGCCATAGCTTCTGAACCATAGCAGTGATAGCCCCACTAATGCTGACATACAGGTAAACACTTAGCTGTGTCCAGAATGGGACACTTTTCTCATGCTAATCCCCATGCTGCGGTCACAACAGAGACTTCAATGACTTCAATCATAAATACGGAAATGTAGTGAAGGAGGAGGACTTGAGGACTCTGAGTGTTTTACAGGTAGCATTGAGGAGTCAGCTTCCACTTACTACCTATGTGACCCGAGTAATTCATCTCTCTCAGACCTTGCTTTCTTCTTCTAAGAAGTAAGGATTCTAATACCTATTTTGTTAGGTTGCATTAAATTAATGCAGGAAAAGTCCCTTATAGATAGTTGGACCCTTTCTTAATACTCAATTGTGTGAGCCCTGCCCTCACTGTGCTGATCTGCCGTATTAAAAATGTCCATGCCTCCTGGCCTTACTTGATCACTAGGTCTTTTTCTCATACGCAAATATCTGCCCATTTCTGTAAGGACGATGCCTACTTCTTAGACCTTTATTTTAACTTGCTGTGATAAAGTATAATTTCAAATTGGTATGTGTCAATTTTCTGGTTCTCTGATTTGGTCAAAACCTATCTGTTGCATCATCCTCCTGGTGAGTTCCATTTGCTCCTCCAGAGGTTGCAGGTGCGACTTTCATTTGTGACAATGGGAGTTCTTCCTGTGAAATCAATTCAAGGGAACCCCAGCTGGGGAAATGAACCCCATTAGACAAAAAACAAAAGCAGAGACATTTGCTCTGAAAAATGTTCCAGGCCTTTTGGCTCTTCCTTGGGTGCCCCTTTATGTGGGGGTACCCTAAGAGGGGGACCAGAGTGAGAAATCACCTGGATCCTTTGGACTTAGGACATTGAACTTTTTGCTATCATTTTCCATATCACAATACATTCACAGAGCAGGTGGTAAAATGTTCTTAAAATGGTTTCACACCTATAATCTTATTTGATTCTCCTAGCAGCTCTTTCCAAGGATCATGAAATTCTGGAGCTGAGAGGTAGCTTACGGTCATTTAGGTCAATGTTTTCCTCTTACAGCAAAGGAAGCCCACTCTAGAGGTGTTAAATGGTAAAGATCTGAGACAGAACCACTTCTCCCCAGTAGTTCTGTGCCCTTAATTGAACAACACAGCTCTAACCAGCCAAATGAATTCCTCCTTCCCTCCTCCCATTATCAAAGGGTATACTCTGGGTTCTAGATTTGTTCTAAATTTTTTGCAGGCAATGGAACCAAGACTTTTAAATTTCCTCTACTATGAAAAGGTTTTAAGTAGTTCTTGCTCTAGGCTGTTCTGCATTTTAACTGTGTGCCAGTGGTACTTTACCTAACCCAATTAAGCCTTGAGTTCCCCATTTGTATCCTGAAGATGGGAAAATATTTACTATTAAGGTCATGGGGGGAGTTTGGTAATCTGCCACCCATTCCAATTCCCTGTGAGGGTTTCCAATCAAGACATTCATATGATAAGAAAAGTCATCAAAATGGGAACTAAGGAGGCACTTTAGGGGTTAGACAGAGGAGTATGGGAGCTGGAGGCAGGAGGAGGGTGAAGAGTGTTCCGTGTCCCTCCCCAAACAATGCTGACCACAGAGAGCAGTTGTAAGCCTTGATTACATTAATTCAGGTAAACTTCTCAGGACACGGTAAGGACCCACCATAGTTTAGCTATTCTCATTCTTTTTTGCTCCTTATCCTGTAGGGAATTGTGATAAAAGTCTAAGATCAATCCCATTATACAGGAAGTACAACATTGGAACAACTCCATGAAAATGACTGCATAGTAAGACGAAATCTTTACACTTTTTGCCAAGGATCCAGTCTTCTGGGAGGGCAGAGATAAAATGAAGCTGCAGGAATCTTTTCATTTTTACAGTTGATACCAGGAGAAATAATCCAAAAACTTCTACAGTTTTAGCAGGTCTATATTCAGTTACAGTTTTTATTCCAGAAACCTTTTGAAAGAGCTTATCTCATGTTCTTCTCAGTGCCTTTATACTAAAACACCTATTTTGTATGTCTGATTGATAATTATAGCCTGGTAGAAAACTGTTCCTCCAATCAGTGCTATTAATGCACCTGACTTTAGGGTTCTCAAGTGCTCTGTTAAGTTGTAGGCATTTATTAAAAGATCAGGAATTCCATGAATCCACGTATTTTCTAGATCTTGCCATCAAAGCAGTGTAGAAAGAATTGTCTAAGAACACATCCTTGGTGCCAGACCACTGAGGTTCAATCCAAGCTCTGCCGCTTACCTGCTCGGGAGTTCTAGGTAAGTTATTTAATCTGTTTACTTTAGTTACCACATCTGTTGAATGGAGGTGATTATAAAACAAGTTGATAGGATTAAGTGAGTTAATATACATGAAGCACTTGGAGGAGTGCCTAATGTTTATAGTAAACATTATGTAACTGTTTGATACTATTAATTGATAACTAAAAACGGTATTAAGATCCTTCTCCATAATTCTCTATGGGAACTAGGTAATTTATACAACATGTCATTACTTTCATTCCTTGTTCTTTAGCAACATTGACTGTGGGTCTTTGGATACCTCATTGTTGAAAAGATGCTATAAGCTACGAGGAAATAAGTAGTTTTGGAAAGGACTAATATAAAGAATAATTAAATGGAAAATAATACAGTTGAAGAGTCAAGGGAGGCCCAAGACCCAGGACTTAACTCTTGTTTATCCTAGAGAGTCCCAGTATGTCCAAGAGGTCAGAAGAGCCTGGCATGTCAGAACTAGATTCCGAGACTAAAAGTACCCTGGAAGTTGAGACATCCATGTTCAATGGAACTGTGCTCAAACTATCCAGGTAGTAATCAAATCTGTTTCCACTTTCAGAGTAATAGTCTGTCCATTCTTGTATAAGAGTTTCTTGTATCATGTAAGTGTTTACTAAACACTAAATAATGAGTTTCTGTATTTTCTTAAAAGCTTTTTTATCAATTTAATTCTATTATTACTATTTCCTCCTTGAATGCTCCTCTGAAAATAAAGACTCCTGTTTAGTACCAACCATACACCTTTCTATTCTTGAGTTCTAATTGCTTCACTTATTATTTTGACTAAGAATCTTTATTCCAGCATAATCTTATTTTTAAACTAATAATGCTGTTGACCCTCAAGAGATTATTAATTTACTTTAGATCCTAGACTGTCTCAAGAAATGGAAAATCAAATGCTGAAGATATCAGTGATGTACAGTGTGTCGTTGGTGTGGCCATTTAGTAATTATCTCAGGCAGGCATGGTGGTTAACTGCTTAGTGTTGGATGTCAAATGTATGAGTTTCAAATCCAACAGCTGAGTGATGCTAAATAACCAACTCTCTGTGGCTCTGTTTTCTCATATCACAATAATGATAAGACTGCCTAGTGGAGTGAAAGGGAGAGGTCTCAGTACAGTGTCAGGCACAAAGTGAGCATTCCTCATCATCAGCCAGGCCAAGCACAAACCCAACTCTCTCCCTTTCCTTCTGAATCCACCTTCAATGGATTACTTCCAAATTCCTTACTGTGGCTTACAAGCTTTGTGTGCTCTAGCCCCTGCCTAACCCCTGTGGTCACTCCCATTCCACCAAAGTTATAGTATATAAAATAGTAAATGTAATGAACTCTATGCATTTATAAATTTCACTTTTTTAATTTTGAAGATAAAAATATTCTCTAATGTTTCTATACTCTCTTTTCCAACAGTTATTAATGATAGAAAATAGTTAAGGAAGACTTAAAATCCTTAGCCTCAGCACTCTCTAGCACTAGCACTCTAGCACTCTCTGCCTACGTTACTGTGTTGTTAAAATCCAGTCCACTCTACACCTATTATGATTAGGTTCTAGTGGATCAAAGCAGCAGTAACAACAACAATACTAATTTGAACATCATTTTTCGAGTACTTATGACTGTCACTTCAAGATACTGTTTAATTTTCATAAAGTATCCTCTGAAGAGCTTATTACTATCTGTGTTTTGTGAGTAAATTGAAGTTCAGAGAGAATAAGGAATTTGTCCATGGCTACATAGCAAATAGATGGCCAATCTTTGCATGAAACCCAAGTCTGCCTGACCCCAAATCCCAAACTCTAACAAAAGATTGTCTACCACCTCTCCACTCTGGCAGTGAGCGGGACACCCAGATCTGCCACCTCAGCCCAGTCTCTAGTTATGTCTCTTGTATTCAATATTTTGTCAAGCCTACTTCATGAAAAGAAGCTAGTGTTTTATTTTTCTTTATATATTTGAGGCATTGCCTATGTAGTTACCAATCAAGTGATTTTTCTTAGAAATGTTATTTCTTACAACTCAGTCCTCCAAAAAAACCCATCACCAGCAATAAATTTATTGACGAGTTCATTTACAAAGAAACAATTTTTAGAGGCACTACTTTCAGGTACTTAGACTTTTTAAGTCTGACTGGTTGTCTGATTTCTAAGCTCACTGTGCTTTTGAAGCAGCAGACAAGATGAGAGAACACATTGCAGGAGGCTAGACATGGTAGATGACGACTCTTTCATCCTACTCAACATGTGACTTGATTTCAGTTTTTATATTGTCTTGATAAATGAAGGAAGTAACAGAAAAATAACAAAAGCTGATATGAAAATGTAAATTTGGCATATGGGTAAATGGTTCTACCAACCTCAGGGACCCTAGGGTATGATTATATTGTAGTATATTATATTAATAATGTCTGATGTTTATGTTGATAACTTTGAGACATCATGTTCCATATAAATGCTCTCTTAAAAATGGCAAGACATTTTAACTATATTTTAGAATGCGCCAACTACAAATTAATTTGAATAGTAAACATTTTTATGATTGTGAGGGTAAGCCCAGTTAGAAATCCATCATTCAAAAAGACATATTCTCCAAGGGATGACTACTTTGCTGTGTGTGTGGGGGTGTGTCAAACCCCACAAACATCTGAATCTACTGCTTTATTTACTTTGAGAGTATTTTGGAGTTGTTTAGTGAATATAATATCCTTTTCCCCTCTTTAGCTGGTTTGATTGTATGTCCCTCTCTTTCCTCTCCAGGGTGGGAGTGTATGGGATTCAAAGTCAGTTCAGATGAGTATGAATCTTAGTGCTGTGGCCTTGGGCAGAATTTTTACCTCCCTTTATCGGAGTATGGTAGCTACGGATTTTTATCTTTATTTTTGCCAGATATGTTTTCCTTTTCCCACTTCTTGTGGTAACTGAACTCTTCTTTTCTGTAGGGAAATCTTTTTATGTGGTTTGGTTGAGTCTTCCCATATCTTCTTCCTACAGGGGTGAGCATGTGACCCAAGCCTGGCCAGAGCGGGCCAGTGGTTTGGTTCAGTGATTGGTTCAGGTATGGGCATATGATCCAAGCCGAACCAATCCTCAAGACTTTTTTCTAGAGTTGTCAGGGAAAAAGGCACCCTTTCCTTCTGCTGGGATTGCTAACTCTAAGAATGATGTTAGCCTGAAACTAGTGATCATCTTTGATACACATGGAGAGAGCCTACCCAAGAATAACACCAACACAGTGGGAAACACAGAGCTGAGAAATGAAGATGAAATGACAGATATGATGATAATCTTTGAACTTGTGGACTCAGCCAGGCCCGAAGGCAGCCCTATAGACTTCCCAGGTATGTGAGCCAACTAAATTCTCTTTCCCTTAAACTAGTTTGCATTGGATTTCTGGCAATTTCACTCCTCCTCCCAAATCTTTATGTGTATACTCCCTAAGCCTTGGTTTTCTAATTCATAAAATGGTGATGAGATTCACTACGTCATAGAGTAAGATTTAGATAAAACCAAATCATGTATGTAAACTATACAGCCCAGATGACATCCTCAAAAAACTCTGAATGGAACAGCAAACAAGCTCTCAGATTTCCTTCACTGCAGGTCCTCTCCCTGTGTCGCCTGTGCCTGGCTCCCCACTGACAGCAGTTGTTCTTGCTTTTCCTGGATGGCCCACTTGATTGTGGGCTGCGTTTTCCTAGCAGAGTTGGTCAGAGAGCCTCCTCCTGTTCTTGGCAGGCAGATGTTCTTAAGGAGGAAAGGCCTCTGTCCTGCTGTGCACTGGAATTGTGAAAGATCTCACCTAGAGAAGACAGCAGCTCCCTCAAGAATTCCCAAGAAGACCACGTTTAAAGTACAGATGAGCTGATTTTGGTTCTGGTTCAGGAACATCTGGAGGGACAGCTGTGGACGACAAGAACGTGTTTATCTCTTTTGAAAAGAAACGTGGAGAATAGGCAGGGTCCTCAGGGACTGCTGCCTGACAAAATAGAAGTCTGTTCCCATCGTCCCAAGTTGGGGTGGAAAATAATTGAATAAAAACACAGCTTGTTTTTAAATCAAATAGCTTAACGCGTAATGAATTGAGAGGGTAGAAAAGGGAACTGAAATCATTTAAGCCACTAGCCTTTTTGCCTCCCACCCATTGCTAATATTAGTGCTTATGGCCTATAAAGTGTATCAGTGTCTGATGTCAGTATTTTTTTCACACTGGCAAAACCTAAGCTTCTTCCTTATCATTATTTGGGAGATGGTATTATCGTTGACCAGAAAAAGTCACAAACATTTACTATACCTCTCACAAATGAGTATTTTTTCCCCCTTTGGCAAGATTGAAAAGATGGGACAACGTTTTTTCATGAATGAATTCAGTAGCTTGGGGTTTAACCTGACAAATTTATGATCATAGCTTTTAAAAGAATTTTGTTTTTTAAAAAAGTGTCTGTCCTCATATTTCCCAATACTAAAAAAAAAAAAAAAAAAATTTTAAGCATTTATGATACTTGGGAAAAAAGAGACTATTTGCAATTTTATAGTCTAAACTCTGAATATAATAGCCATGTATTTTTATTTTCATAGTCAAGTTACTGAGGGGTTTTTTTCTCTCTCCTCATAAGCTGATAAAGCTTCAAGAAAATGAAGAATTAGAATCTGATAATAAACTAACTGTAGAGCCATGTTATATTGTTCATTATTACTCATTTTTTAATCTTCCTTTGTAAGGAGACTTACAATCAATTAAAAAATCAATTCTATACTACTCATCAATGGTAGTGGAAAGTAGAAATTCATTTCTATTTTTAAAAGGGAGAGAAAAATCCCTGCAAAACATATGGGTTTAGCTTTATAGGAAACAGTTTCTAGACAAACATAGATGAATGATTTAACAGCAGCAGGACATCCATTTATGTAAATACTGAACTGTGGGACTCAAAAAAACAAACTCAAAGAGAAACATTATTAATCAGCTTGAGTTCCCCTCCCCCCCATCAACATTCTAACAGAACAAACAGATCAACATTAAGGAATGCTTTCAACAAGAACAGCAAGCAAGACACAGTTTGGTGTTGTCCTTGATAAAACTTTTCAGAGTGTCAGGGACTTTCTCTTAGCTGTTCTTCACTTTGATGCATAATATATACAAAAATAGTCAAACACCAAAGTACTTCAATGGCCTAATTGCTTTTCCTTTAAAATATTGCCTGTTCAACTACTTGTTGACCCAACAAATATGCTCCACCCCCTTATTAGATGAAAGTTGGTTTTAAAAAGAAACCTGAGTTAGAGAATAGCTCACATACTAATATTCAAAGTGTCTTTTATTGGTAGAAAGACATGATAGTCTTAGCTTGGGATCTCATGTTAAATATGCAAAGTGAAGTAGTGATTGAAGATGCTTCTCTGAGTAATCTAGTTCTGAAACACTTTCACCAAAAATAAGTGAGAAATTGGAAGAGAATAATTTTTGTTCCTTGATTTATCACTGTAATATTTTTTACTAAATGCTTGGTCAAGATGAACTCTGTCCAAACTGTTCTGAAAGTTACATGACAGACTCCAGACACCTGTTGGATAAATGTTGGGCACCTTGCATCTTACTGAGCAGAAGATGGGGCCATGTGGCTCAATTCCTGTGCGACCAATCATTTCTGTACTCTTTTTCTTTAGATAGTTTTGCTTACATGAAAATAAGTACATTGCAATGTTGGGATGGGAGGGGGGCAACTTTTAAATATAAAAACAAAACTGTCTACATTCTCCATATTTACCATGAAGCTAATGCACTCAGATTATTAGGTGACCAATGTTAATTTGTATGTTTGTATCTGTATTTGAATCTCTTACATTTTTTTGGTAGTACTAAATGTTGTATTTAACTATAATTGTCAATGCCAAAGATTCTGCTTGCTTTATTCTCATAAGTAAATAAATAGATATAAACACATATAAAAAGTTCACTGCATTGTAATAGTGAGGTAAATAATTTCTCAAATACATTTAATGTGCACTTACAAAAATTTAATGCATATTGAAAATATTTCTCAATAAAAATGGTTATATAAAAAGTATTCATCTTGAATTAATTTTTGTGAGTGGTGGGCAAAAGACACAAACAGAAGCTTTTCAAAAGAAAATAGACAAATGGCCAATAAACACATGAAAAAATACTCAACGTCACTAATCATCAGGGAAATACAAATGAAAACCACAGTGATACATCACCTTATCCCTGTTAGAATGGCTTTTATTAAAAAGTCCAAAAACGATAGATACTGGCGTGGATGCAGAGAGAAAGAAGCACTTTTACACTATTGGTGGGACTGTAAATTAGTACAACCTCTATGGAAAACAGTATGGAGATACCTCAAAGAACTAAAAGTCGACCTACCATTTGATCCAGCAATCCTACTACTGGGTATCCAAAGGAAAAGAAGTCATTTTATCAAAAAGACACTTGCAATCGAATGTTTATTGCAGCAAAATTCACAATTGCAAAGATGTGGAATCAACTGAAGTGCCCATCAATTTATGAGTGGATAAACAAAATGTGGTATATGTGTAGTATGGAGTACTATTCAGCCATAAAAAGGATGAATTAATGCCTTTTGCAACAACTTGGATGGAACTGGAGATCATTATCCTAGGTGAAGTATCTAAAAAAATGGAAAAACAAACACCACATGGCTATTAAATTGTAACTAACTGATGAGCACATATGTGCACAGGGGGGAGAAAAACTCAGTGGAAATCAAGCAGGGGGGAGAGGGGAAGAGGGAAGGGCAAAAACCTACCTAAAGTGTACAATGAACGCTATCTGCTTGATGGGCACACTTATAGCCCTGCCTTGAGTATTACAAAAATGATCCATGTAACCAAAAACATTTGTACCCCCTTAATATTTTGAAATAAAATGTTATTTAAAAAATAGTTTCTTAATAAGATTATCACTTTCAGCATTTAGCAAATTTTCTGGATTAGAGGCTTATATGACTTAACATTCCTAAAAATTGGTAATCTAAGTGTGTGTCAGTAGACCCAACTTTAGAAAAAAATATGCATTCTAATTGGTTTATTTTTATATTACTTTTATGATTACTCTTACATTGAATCTTCTTAGCATTTAATAAACAATTATTTATCTGCCATTAGGAATATCAGCAACAGGCATTTTCAGCTATTTGAGAATTAGTCGTGAATGAGGTTTTGTAAACAATATTACAGAGGAATCGTTTGGAGAATGGGATTAGTTATTATATTTTTTACTTGTATGACAGAACATAATTAGCAACTTTCCACAATCAAATAGCCAGTTTTTAAAAAGAGTCTTGGTCAACATGGTAGGTATACAGTTTAAAATGCCATCGAAACAACATTATAACTAACGGGAAAATTTTTTAAAAAACTTTATTTACCTGAAATCTCTCTTCAACAAATCAAGATATTTTTATTTTTCTGAACTTTCTTCCAGTCCTATCTGTATGTTTACAACATTTGAAATAGTTTTAATTATATACCATGGATTTATAAGTTGTATCCATTACACTTCATAGTTAGACTACCCCTATCATTATTTTCACTCTGCTTGTTGTGTTTCAGCTCTGGTTTTTATGAACTGCTTTATCCTGTGCTTTTTGAACATCTACATTCATAATAATGGAAAGTGAACGTGGGTTTGGAGGTATTAAACTTTTTTTAAATTAGAAAAAATTTGAAACCAAATATTCCTTTTTTATTACTTAATCTTAAAATCCTACATTGTTAAAAATTGTAATGATGAAAGGTAGTGTGACAAAAAGAAGGTTGGATGATAACAAATATTATAATTTCTGTTCTTATGAACTTCTTTGAATCTAACCCTGAACATGAAATGATACCTATACTACTATTATCCTGGCGGTTGGGGTGCACACTGAAGGATTTTATCATGTCAGTCAACTACTTTTTGAGTTTTTGTTCTACAGGGAATCAAACAAAGGAGAGAACACTAACTAGAGACATGCTCTGCTCCTAACTTTAGAGACATGCTCTGCTCCTAACTTTAGTTATCTGTGGAGCCCAAACATACAATTATTAGCTCTTTCTTTGCCTCTACTAATAACTTTTTTGAATGTTCATTTTGTATTAACCACTGTGCCAAATACTTTACTTCTATTTTCTCCTTTAATTCTCCTAGTGAGCCTACAACGTAGGTCCCATTTTGCAGGTGAAGAAACTAAAATTTCCCAGAGATTGAGCTCTTGCTGGAAGTCACCTAACTTTGTGAAGCTCTGTGGTAGAGCCGGGATTTAAGCTCAGACATTCTGACTCTGCAGTAGATACATATAAACACTAAATTACCTTCCAACTAAGAATGGAATTTGATAAACTCTCAACTGTTTAAAAAAATCCACATTTCTGTCAATGTCCAGGGATTTAAATGTTCAACATCAAGACCATTATTCCGGTGAGAGCATTCCTGAGCCTATTGTAGAGGTGTTTCTTCTCTCCTAATATTATGGTTTTTGTGGATTCTATATACAATATACTGTGGACCACTTTGCATATTGGATCCATGGTCTGATCCTTCAGCATCTGCTCAAGGATTTGGGTTCTTTCTTGGAGGACCCTGGGAAAACCACTGAGAATACTGAACTCTACAATACAGTAATAACTAGTCCTACATAAAGGCATATTACAAAAGTGTTTACTCTCCATGGATAAGGTTCTTTAACTAAGGACTAGAATTGGCAAGGTGTCTTAGTATTGCCTAGACAAATTGTGCTTCAAATTTTATCTACATAGTGTTCTTTATTCGAAATATTATTCTGATAAGTTTATCTTTTGTGGCTAAAAGACGGGTGGCCATCCAGTTCTGTCAAGGCTATTGAATCCTCTGGAGTCAACAAAATCAACTGGAAAAGCTTTCAAAATTATAAATCAATTGTCTTTCTCAAAGAGGAAGTCTTTCATGAAATAACTAATGAAAGCATGTTCAAGATGTGTTCACTGGCTAGAAATGGAATAAATTTTACTAGAAAATATAAATTTCTTAAAAATATCTTTGTGATATTCTGCATTTATGTAGTGTTACTCTCCATTTTGATTAATCTTTCTGCTTGATTCTGTTCGTACAATTTAGAAACGTGTCTAACTAAAGAGATCATAATAATTACTCCAGAACCATCTGCCCCTTTGTGTCTCCAGCATCAGAGAGTGACATGTTTTAGCATTTTAAGTTATTTAATTTCTAACTAATGAGGAAACTTTAGAGCTAATATAGATTTTATAGTACATTTTATAATTCAAATAACACCATGCATAATTAAAGAACATATTTTTCAAAAATGTCTCAAGAATGTGAACATCCAGGTGAAAGAAAATCAAATAAAGGCATTATCTTTTTGTACAGAAACCTTACTAAGAAACAATCTAAGAATTTATTATGGGATTTATTAAGAATTTATTTAATATTTACAATGAATTGTCAATTTGACTTACTATCTACAGGAAATAGCATTGGATTACATGATGGTGGGTTAGGAGCCAGTAAAAATTAAGATTATAAGAAATATTGTACTTGCTCTCAAATAGTTTATCATTTCAGGTCAGTGATTGAAATTTTGGCAAAACACAATGAAACATTGTTTTGTATATAAAGCCAGTATCACAAACTATTAGAACGTAGTGTGTGCTTCACAATAGTCTTGCGTCAACCTGTCAACAATTTCTTCTTTGGTATCTGTAATGACTGGTAGCAGGGATGTGTGAAACCCCATTGAGATAAGATTAAGTTTTCTTGTGAGAGTCTTCAGATTTAGATAGTTCTTTTTTTCCGAAGCCACATATTTATTTGCAAATATTGAAAAGAGATTTAGATAGTTCTTGAAGTGGGTTAGGTTGACTGGGCAGTAATCAAATAGGTGAGCAAGCAGTTTAATTTACTAGATAGTCTGACAAAAACAAGGACCGAATTTCTCTCTCATCTCTCTCTCTTTCTCTCTCTTCCCCCATCATTGAGCCATCCGTATTTTGTTATATGGAAAGATGTTTATCTATATCTACATGGATTCAATACAGAGATATCCATTGTCAACATTTCCTTTGTCTTCATAGTCCTTCTAATTCAGACCTAAAACTCTGGCTTAGCTATAGGAAGATGAGTTTTGCTATAGGAAAAAAAATTTTCCTCATCCTTCCATGTTCACGTTTGCAAATTAAAAGAAATCTGTTGGATGATATAGTAACAAAATACACTGGATTCGGAATTGACGGTATGGGTTCTAATTCCAGGTCTCCTCATAAGTAGACACTAATTAGCAGGGTGGAAAAATTATTTAACCACTCTTTGGTGTGAATTTCCTTATTTGTAGAATAGAGGAGATTTGATCAGGTAACTTGTAAGACTTCTGTCATTTCTGTGATTCTCTAAGCATTTATCGAGAGCCTTATGGACAATACAGAAATAGTATTGGACATTGTTTTTGTCCTCAAGCCATTTCAATCTAATCCTAATAGGAAGCTAAAACAAATATCACTAAGCTATTAGAAAAGAAATATATAAATTCAATTGATCTATCTCTATTCTCATCTTGTTTTATTTCTCCTGAGCTTTGGAAAGATGCGTCTCTCCCTCTTTTTTGAAACACTCCTCTTTTGTCTTCCAAGACACCAGAGTCTCTTGTTTCCCTCCTACCTCACTTACTGTCAGTCTCTTTGCCTCCTTCTCTTCCTTGTTAAATATTTTTGTTGCCTTGCCCTGGGTCCACTTCCATTTTTTTTTTTTTTGCATACTTTCTCCAGATATGATCTTACTGATACTCATGCCTTTAAATGTTATCTATAATATGCTGATTCCCACACCTATATCTCTAGCTTTGATTTTTCCTTCGAGCTCTGGCTTCTATTCCAAACTGCTTACTGGATCACTCCATTTGTGTGTGGTTCATGGAAGCTTTATTAATAATTTTGACACATATTAAACTCAACCCTTGATAACTCTTTTCAACCTCAGTCTTCTTAGTAAATACTAAGGCCATATTTTTTTTTTCTATTTATTTGTTAGGGTCTTAATGGTTTTCCTATCAATTTATACAGATCTTCATATTTTAAAGGAATTAAAAATTTTTTTCTGTCATATAGGCTAGAAATGTTTTTCCTCAGGCTTTTTTGTTGTTGTTGTTTATATGTTTCAAATTCTAGACTTAAATTGTTCATTGAAAAATGATGATTATTCACTTGAGAAGATAAGATTAATAAATGAAAGAAGGAAAAGAGTATTATTAATATTGAAAAAATACAGATTTTAAAAATTAATGAATAGCACATCTTGCTCATTAGTAAAATATTGTAATGAATCCAATGTTGTAGAATACATGGCGAAACTGATATTTTTAATTCTTACTGGTAGTATAAACTGGTTCAACACTTTTGGAAAGAATTTCAGTGTTATGCATCAAAACTCTGATAGTTACTACCTTTGATTCAGTAATCCTCTTTTTCTCAGAAAGAAATTTTGGAAAAATACCATATTTCATATGGGAAAATCACAATTGCATTATTATTTAAATTTGGGAAAAGATGAAAAAATCTAAATGACTAACTGTAAAGGAATGGTTGCTTCTCAGCTTCCATGGAATATTATGCTATCATTACATCTAATTTTGAAGTCTTTGTAGAAATATAAAAAATGATTAATCAGGTGTTGGCACAACCAAAATGAAGTAGGTGTAAGAGTTCTCTTTCGGCGGATCATGGATGACGGTGGTTAGGCCTCCACTATGGGTCCAACAGGTGGTGCCATCTTTCAACTAATCAGAGGTTTGCGGCATTCTCCAAGGGAGTAAGTTGTAGAATACAAGGGAATTTGGTATCTATTAAAACCAGAGCATCACGGTTGAGGGGTAGCTTAGAAGTACAAGGAGGACTGTTTTCCATGCTTGGTGGCAATTTGATTTACATTAGAGGGAAGGTAGATTCCTACATCTCTGTAAAACTCATTGTCTGAAGACAGTAGCCATATTGGCAGCAAAACAGGAACCTGTTCATGGTTAGGTCCACAGTGGTGGACGACACTGTAGGTTTAACAAAAGGAGCTGATGTCCTATTGTTGATATTTGCTTCTGCACAACGGTCCAGTGGTCCTAGGACTGCTGGAGACCCTTGCAATTGCCTTTAGCCCAGTTATGCCATCGCCTTTCTGATACTACAGGCCATCTCATAGGCCTGAGGTCCTGGGTTAACGCAGAGTTCCTATGTGAAATCTCTTCTACATAACCAAAGCAGGTTGATTTAATATTATCATCCATTTTATCCATCACATGAATTTTGTAATCAATTAAGAAGTAGCTATTTCCTGATTACGTACTTGAGCAAGTATCTTGGCATTGGTATAGGTAGGTGGGCTTAGGTAAACTGGCAATTTGGATAATTCAGGATTCAATCCAACCTTTTCCCTCATTACCCAGTTAATTCAGGATAAATACACTGAATTTTCCTCCCTTTTTTCTTTCTTTTTTTTTTTTTGAGACAGAGTCTCACTTTGTTGCCCGGGCTAGAGTGTCATGGCGTCAGCCTAGCTCACAGCAACCTCAAACTCCTGGGCTCAAGCAATCCTACTGCCTCAGCCTCCCGAGTAGCTGGGACTACAGGCATGCGCCACCATGCCCAGCTAATTTTTTTTCTATATATTTTTAGCTGTCCAATTAATTTCTTTCTATTTTTGGTAGAAACGGGGTCTCGCTCTTGCTCAGGCTGGTCTTGAACTCCTGAGCTCAAACAATCCACCCGCCTCGGCCTCCCAGAGAGCTATGATTACAGGCATGAGCCACCGCACCTGGCCCCCCCTTTTTTCTTAATTTTAAAGAATTAACTTAGATAGAGCTACTATATCCATATCATTTTCCAGAAAAAAAAAATCTTTGAAGAACATGGTATTCGAGGAGAGGAAAAATATCTTTTCCTCCTTCCCATTTTAGGTTAATTGGCTGGGTGTTTGTAACAAAAGACAGACTAACAAGAGAAAAGTGTATAAATTTACTTAATATAAGTTTTACATAACACAGGAGCCTTGATAAGGAAATGAAGACTCAAAGAAACAGTTAAACCTGAATTTTTTTATAGTAGGTTTGATGAAGAATGGAGAGTCGTGGAGGAACAGGGTAGGGCAAAAAGAGTATGATGTAATGGAATGAACTGGGGAAAACTCAGCAAGGCCTGTGGGTTCAGATTCCTCCCTGTGTCTTTGGAGATGGCCAGGGTGTTCCTTTCCTCCAGGTATGTGGAAGGCACAACTCACCTGAGCATCTTATGGCCTACTTCAGGGGAATGTCAGAAAATTCTTCCTAGATTTTATGACCTGCTTCAGGGAAGAAGTGTGAGGGAAGTTCAGATCAGAGAGACCTTTCTGTTTCTGCCTTTTCTCAAATTCTTTTACCTTAAGATATTCAATATGCCAAGGTGCCATATTTTGGGGGCGATGTGTCCTGAATTCCATCAATATTTATCTTCCAAATTAATATTCAGCTACTGAAAATATAGAGATGCTGTTCAAATGAAAGCTGAATAAGACTAGAAAATAATATCACTAAAATACTAGTAGTTACATTAAATGCTTCAGGAAGATAACAAAAGCAAGGAAAGATTGACCAGAAATAAAATATTCATAAAAAATAGAACAAAAGCCATTATTACTAGAGCTGGGGAAAGAAAATAAACACGAGAGAAGTAGGAAATATAAATAGAATGGGACAAGAGGAAAAATACCCATCATTAAAAGATACAAAAGTCAAGAAATCTAAGATTTATACTGTTGGTATGACTTTCAGTGGTATTTGCAAACTACATCCTTTTACTTGATTTCAAACCATCTTAACTCAAAATAATTGACAAAGCATTAGAAAATATTTCCTACAGTGTTGATTGGCTTTCATGTAAACACACCTATGGAGTTGGAAAATACAGAAAGGGATGGAAAAAAGGAAAGTGACTAAGTGGATTGGCTGAATTGCTGATGTATGAATGAAACAAATAATTATCCAAATGACTCTCTGTAGGATTCAATTCAGAGAGTAATGAGCTCAACTCTCTATTTCCTTCCTCTGAATAGTCCTTTCCTGTTTTGTGTGATCTGGTTCAGCTGAGACTGAGGTTATTTTATTTTATTTTTGTCACTTGGGCTTCTGTTTTTGTCTACACAGTTCAAATTAAATGACCTTGAAGAAACTGATGAATTTTGTCCCTGTAACAATGTAATAAAAACAGCTGCCATTTATTGAAGGTCTACAAGGTACCCATCTTCTATTGTTTTAAACTTCACAGTAGATCTGGGAGCTGGATATTATAAATTCATATTATTAATTCACATTTCATAGATAAAGAGTCAGAGGCTTAAAGAGTTAAGCTATGACTTTTGACAAAGGACCCAGGCCCGTCTGATTCCAAAGACTATGCCGTTCATACTACATATGCAGTTTTTTTTTTTTTTTAAGTTTTTCCTCCTTTTGGGATTTAGCTTTGCCTGTGCAGATGTGATTTTAGCTTTTTATTTAAAGACAAGGTTGAAGAAGAAAGGGTTATTACATATGTATGGCATTTGCAGATCTTAGTATCTCCGATTTAGGAAAGAATTGTAATGATGCCACTCAATATTCCACCTACCTCTGGTAAAAGGAAGATTAGAAGATTGGAAAATTTGACATGACTTTGATGTGTGAAATGCTAAATAGTGCTGCACAGGATGAAAATTCTTTGGAAGAAGACCACAAGTATAACTATTTTTGCAGGTGCTTTAGAGCAAAAATCTGTTCACTCAGTGATTCCACATTTTTGGGAAGGATTTAACTAGGAAAAGTTTTACTTTTTTCAAGGATTGAACATGAAAATGCCAGAAATACAGAGGTGATTATTTTGACCAAGCATTTATGTTACTCATTATGATGGCAAAATCAATTCGTACTTTATAGAATCATTTGTCAAAAAGCTTGGAAATATGGCATATTGGTAATTGCAACAAAAGCAATAACATTTGATTTCTTGATTAAGAAGAATGAAAATGAGTATTACCCATCAATTAACAAAATTATAAATGGTCTTGATTCAGGTATGCAACTTATTTGCTTAGTGAGTGCAAGGTGATTTGACATTTGCAAAAAACCGTTGCAGTTTGGGTAAGGAAGTCTAGGCTTTCTCAATGTTAAAGGAAGATGAATTTAAGCTTTGTTGGTAACCCTTTCAATGAAATGCAGAGAAAAAAATTAGGGTTTTCAAGAAGGAAAGTGTTGACTTATCCGGACACATGAAACTACTAGGAAGAAAGGTTCTACGTTAGATATCTTTCACATCGTCTTGGAATCTAGCCTTGCATTTGGCTGTAATCCAAATTACAAATCTGTGTTTAACCAGATGACAACTAAGGTCACGATCTGAATCATCTAACAGCTTGATCCAGACCTTCTGTGAGGCCTTCCAGTCTTTGAGACTTCCCTCAGCATCTGGGTTGACACAGAGAAGCATTTAAATATCCTGAACTGTGTCGGGGAGTCTGCTCCTAAATAAGGCTCATTTCTTTTAAACCACGGATTAATTTCCATTAAACATGCAAGAGTTCTTTTAGAAACTTTGTGTGGGCTGTAGCTCATTTTCATTACTGTTTTTTTTTTTTCTCCTCCCATTGCTTAGGACAATTCATTAGAAAATTCACCAAATTTATTTGAAGTAACCAATTAATCCTTTGAGATACAACAATTAATATGCAAATTGTACCACATTAAGAATCTCAGGAGGAATGAATTAAATTGAAAACATACAGCCCTTCAGAAATTAAAAGAGATACTGTTTTACCATCTACTGATTTTCAAAATTCGTGTGATTCTTTTCTTTTATGGTTCATTTTATTATCTCCTTGCCTAGAAGTACCAAAACAAATGACCATGCCTGTCTTAAGTGCATTACATCAGGATACTAATAGAAGGATATTAAACATGATAGTCATATTGACAAAAGACCCGATGAGGCAAATAACCGTATACATAAATACGGATTCGTGACAGAATAATTACATCAAAAAGTAAATGATTTTCATTGCCATTTCCTTCTTAGAAATGCTCACAGGGAAATTAAGGACTAAGAGGTCATTTTGAGAACATTACCAAACAGACAGCATCTTTACTTATGCATGTAAATTCTGTGTTACAGTTGGGTTTTAAGTGGGCTTTCCTGGTGATTGGATAACGTTAGGGAGAAATGAATGTTGTCAATAAGACACCTTTTCAATAATGTCCAATACTCACTGAGTATTTTCCATAAGCAATTTGCTGTTTTAAGAGCTTAGCATGTCATCTGAGCCTTACAACAGCTCTATGAAATTGGGACAGTCATTATCATCTTACAGAACAAGGACCAGTGCAAAGTGTTCTACCCGAGGCTGCCCAGAGAGCTGGGCCAGGATCGGAGCCCAAATATCTTACGCTGAAGACCATGTTTCTCACCACTGTGCCATTATCAAATAAGGTGCCAGAAAACATTGGCATTTCTCTGAGGTTAAGTATTAAGCTGTTAAAAAGTTAGAGAGATGAATATTGCTGTTGAGACCATTATCATCATGTTTCCTTTTTGCTATTATTATTTTAAATATGATTTTAAATATGCAATAAGAAATATACCTTAAGAATTAATGTGCAGGTGACTTGTTTTTCTACTGAACTTGGCAGACTTTGAACATTTCATCTCATTATTTTACTTCTAATTTCCTCAATAAGAGATTGGAAGGGGCCAAATTTGTCCTCAGAGTATAAATAGGGAATATAGAGGTGGCTACACAATTATTGGTTGTGGATATTTGCAAGAGAATTGAGTTGATTATCAAAATTCTTTTGGAAAACAGTTACTTTCTAGAAAACCACCCAGTGCTCAGATTCTTTCTTTCTTGCCATATACTTACCATTTATTCTTCATCTTCATCATCATCATCTTTGTCTTTTTCCCAAAAGATTTGTAATAACTGCCTGGACTGCATACTTCAGACAAAAGCCAATTTTGGCCTAAGCATTGATTAATTTAAGACATATTCCATGCAAAACACTGCATTAGGTGTTTTGTAATAATAATTTAAAAATGCCCCAACTTTGAATAGCGTGTACTTTATTTGGGCCAATAAATCATACACAGAGTTATAATCCAAGGACTTCTGAGATAAATACTTTTAAAAACTACCAAATTATAAAGGAATTCATAGGTTATTTCCAAGCGAGGATTAGGGATAAGAATGGGGGAAATCTGAGAAGGATTGTTAAGATGGAGGTTTTTGAATTAAGTTTTGTGGGGAAGAATAAGGTGTGTGTGTGTGTGTGTGTGTGTGTAAATCTATTTATTATGTAACAGCTTGGTCAAATTTTCTCTGAAAGGTGGATTAGTCTTTATTAAGAAAAATACCTTACCAGGCTAGAGAGTCAGTGTCACACAGTGTGAACTCCAGCTCTGCTGCTTAGTCTATGCAATCTTGGGCAGATTATTATGCCTCTGTTTCCTCACTTATAAAATAGGGATGATGAAAACTAACTGTAAATACCTATAAAATAGGAATGATCTACCTTATCGTGTTGTTCTGATGAGTAAGAATTAATATGGGTAAAACTATCACAACAATTGGGACTCCATAAATGGTAGTTACTAGGATTATTATTTGAGTGGGAACGGCACATTTTAATCAGTGGTGCGCATTTTGTATGCTTAGGCAAGAATAATTTTATATATTGTTGTGAGCTACAGCAATGGCAAAGGCACAGATAGGGAGAAACATAGAGCTTGTTTAATGCAACACTTGCATTTTGTTTTGTTTGGGAAAGTGTTTTAGTTTGGACTTTAATTTATAATATCTTATTTATCATAAGATATATTTATAGGTCAGATAAAGAAAGACACGATTTTTGAGGACTCATGTTAAATTATTGTACTTTGTTTTAGAAGACTTATGTTTTTTTATAAGACCACAAGAGTAAACATATTGTTCCCAATATTGCCTACTTGAAGCTGGATAAAGTACTAGAGATAAAAGAGGGTGGAACCCCTTGAAAATTAATTGGTCTTTCAAGAGGATACCTCTGGAAGAACTCTTTTCAAAAGGATTAAAAACAACCATTTTCTTCTACTCCACATGTTCATTTAGCAAAGAGGCATTGTTATTCTTGTCTTTCCAGAGAATAAAAACTGTCTTCAGCACTATACAAGAATATGATCTAATTTATGTAGAAAACGCTCCCTCTTTCTTTAGCAGTTTGCATCACTCTGATCACTTAGCCTATTCAATATTGTTAACCCAGGTGAAAATGAAAGTCTCTCTTTTCCAATCTCATGTACTCACAAAACGTGTTGATTTATTTGTATAAGGATACTCAGATTTTCATAGTATAAAGCCACTTGAAAATCTTGCCTAAATGCATTCAGGTGCATATTAATTGATTTTGCTCCTGCTGAATTTTGCACAACAGGAGAAACAGCTGGAGCCAGTTTATTAACTAATTAGAAATCTTGGGCTTGGGAGATACTTAGAAAAGAACAGAACGGGAAACTAGAATGCTATGAAAGAAGACAAGAGAACTTCCTGACAATGAGGTAAAATATTACTTCCTCTATAAAGTTTGTGGCTCAGAAATAGACTGAAAATTAAATTAAATTTACTTCCTAAAAGACGTTCCAGAATGATAAATGTGTCTTTTGGTGTGTGATGTTTGATGGCCGATACTGGTATTTTATATTTCGGAATCCTTTGTTCTAAATGACAATCACTCAATTCGAAATAAGCAAAGAAGGGAAATTATTGACTAATTTAACTGGGAATTTCAAAGGTGGTTCTGACCCCAAGTATGGCAAGACCTCAAGTAACGTTTGTGCTCTATTTCACTCTATCACCTAATGCTCCCTTCTTGTGTGGCTGGGTACACTTTTCTGGCTGGCTTTCTCTAGGTGGTAGGAAAGATTGCTGTGGGACCCCAAGCTTAAATCCTTATAGATTGAGACCTAAAAGGAAAAGGAAGCCCCCCTTCTCTCAAATGCATTTATCCATTCTGAGAGTAGAACCTGGCTGGGCTTGCTTACATCAACGGTCATGGCACTTGTGATAAGTCTTCTCAGACTATAACCTGTACACATCACTAGATGACCTTATAAAAATGCAGGTTCTAATTAATCCCTCTTTCATATTTGTAATATGGAAAACTTAACTCCCAAGGCTGGAAATTCCTAGAACATGATTGATATCAAGGAGGGAAAAAACAGTAATCAATGAAATAAATAGAAATCAAGAAACCGAAAGAGGTTGTTAACAGAAGAAAAAGATGCATAAGACATTATCTAATCAAGATACCTGGGTAATAAATTCAAGATTCATGTAAAGCAGTGCTATGATCTGATTGTTTATGTTCCCCCAAAATTCATATATGGAAAGCCTCACCCTTCAAGGTGATGGTACTGGGAGGGGGAGCTTTTGGGAGGGTGATTAGATCATGGAGGGCCTATAAATGGGATTAGTGCCCTTATAAAAGAGATCCCAGAGATCTCCTTTGGCCCTTCCAATGAGAAGATGGCTGTTTATGGGGAAGTAGGCCCTCACCAGGCACAGATCTGCTAGTGCCTTCATCTTGGACTTCCCAACCTCCAGAACTGTGAGAAATAAACTGTTGTTTATAAGCCGCCCAGTCTATGCTACTTTGTTATAACAGCTGGAATGGATTAAGACAGACCGTAATGACTTTATATTTTCTGTGGAGAATTAACCAAAAAGAAAACTGGGTATTTCAGTTTCATTACTCTTAGTTTTACCCAAATGATAATTACAATCATTTACATTGTAATACTATGCAGATGCATACAATCCCATTTTATTTTCATAAATATCCTGAGAGGGAAGTTATTTGTAAATTTTCGGTATCAAATGAATCCAGCTCGCTTCACTCCCTGAGCGAGGAGGACCAGCAATATGGCGGGGTCTGGTTCCCAACTTGCTCCCCTCCACTGAGAAAAGCCAGGGAACACCTGCTGGTTTGGTTTAATAGTAAGCTGGGCCTGTGTCTGGCCCTGCTCCATCTTTTGAGCTTTTTTGCTGGCTTTGGATTTTAGATATCAGGTATCTTGGTTCCAACACAGGCCATAAATCTGGGCCTGTGTCCTGCGCTACTGGTTTAACTTGATAAAGTTTCTGTTTCCTGAGTCTGTACCTGATAGTATCTGGAAAATAACTGCGTGAGTCAGCTTCGTCTCAGATGCTTCTTCTGGTTCCTTTTTTTTTTTTTTTTTAAATTCTGTTAGCCTTGCTGATCACAGTTGTTTTGATTCCAGATTCACCATAATTCATATAATGATATGATAATGAAACTGACTTTTATCGAGTACTTACTATATTCCAGGCACTATTACAAGTACTTTATGTGCATTAAAGTTATTAATTTTCCTAGTAACCTATAAATATGCATTATCATTGTCTCCATTTTAGAGATGAAGAAATCAAGGCACAGAGAGATGAATGACTTTGCCCAAGTTTTCAGAGATACAAAGTATAATAGTAGAGCCAGGGTTTGAACCCAGGTAGTTTAGTTCTAGAGCTTCCTAATATCAAGGAGAAAACTATACTACATAATATTTTAATATTAATCATTTATTATGTATCCTACTGCCTTTCCATAATAATGATGATGAAGATGATGATGATGATAAATGTAATAAAGTCACCTAACATTAATATAGAACTTACTGAGTTACAAAATCCTTGCACTGCTTGTTTCCCGGAATAGCAGCTCTTACTCGGAGTACAGATGAAGCTGGGGGTTGGCTTGGTAGGCAGCACTCAAGGCCAGGTGATTAACATGAGTAATTATTTACAGGACTCTTTGAGTGGCATGCAGGAGAAGATCAGATAAGGGACATTAGTTTTATCTCTAAACTTGAAGAGTGTGCTCAGCAAAATAAAATTGTTGGGTATAAATCCACCCTCTTTTAGTGAACATT
Organism: Propithecus coquereli; assembly: GCF_000956105.1. Classification (NCBI taxonomy): domain Eukaryota; kingdom Metazoa; phylum Chordata; class Mammalia; order Primates; family Indriidae; genus Propithecus; species Propithecus coquereli. Next base: position 888,687 of record NW_012137080.1, on the reverse strand, counting down.
CGTTGTTGTTCAAGTGGCCTATCAAGCTTTTCCTTTGAATCATAAAGAATATTGTCACTGTGATAAGTTACAATGCATTTTCCTAATTGTTTGCAATGCCAGTGATGGTTTAGTGCTTTGTATTGATTGGCATCCAAGACAACTGTCTTGCTGGATTGCTTCTTAATCCAGTTCTGTCCAGGCCCTTCCCTGGAACTATTAGGATTTCCAGAGGTGGTGCCAGAAAGAGATATATCTCAGAAGCTTCCTTGATAATCCAGAAGAGCAGCCCTGATTGCGAAGCACTGCAGTAGAGTCTTAGCACCAGGACTTTGGCAAAGGAAATCAGCCAAAAACTAGGCAAGATGAAGTGACCTGCCACATGGTCACTGGCGGAGTTGGTGATAAGACTCATTTCTTTTTTCACTGCTTCTCTCTTGTTTGATACTACTGGTATCCCTAAGCAGAAGTCAGAGTAGGTTTCTCTCACTGCTACCCTTCTACTTTGCCTTGTTAAGTGGCCTGGAGGTAGGAGAGCTGGCAATGTCTGTGACAAACACCGATTGTCTCAGGAGAACTTTCACCTTCAGAAATACAGTCATGCATCACTCAGTGATGGGGATATGTTCTGAGAAATGCATCACGAGACAATTTTGTCCTTGCGCAAACAGCGTAGAGTGGACTTACACAAACCTATGTGGTGTAGCCTACTATGCACCCAGGCTGTATGGTACAGCCTCTTGCTCCTAGGCTACAAATCTATACAACATGTTACTGTATTGAATATTATAAGCAACTGTAATACGATGGTAAGTATTTGTGTATCTAAACATAACCAAACATAGAAAAGGTACAGTAAAAATGATTATTATAATCTTATGGGACCACTACCATATATGCAATCCATTGTTGACCGAAACATTGTTACGTGGGGCATGACTGTGTATCAAATTTGGAAATAAACTGAGGGAAGAAATGCTTGTTAAATCTAAGGCAAACTTCTATTTTCAGAAGTTTGTGAAGATGACTAAAAATGGAACTGTGCCTAAGGAGGCTTGGTAAATGAGATGGATCGCTTTTATATATTAAAAGTGATATTCAGTGTGTTTGTAGATTTTTTTTCTTTCCTTTCCACCTGAATTTCTTCTGAAATTGAGTATTACGTTTGCACCTGCTCAACTTAGCTTTAGTTTTCTTAAATAATTGTTTACGCAACTCTGCCTCCCTGGGAAGCTGTAAGAATGAGGAAAGCAATGAAGTGCTTGTCTTGTTCATGGTAGTATGCCTGGTGATAGTACAGTGTCTAGCACATAATAAATGATAGATAAAAATATTCTAAGTTAAATGAAAAATAGTGAATTATGATAAAAGCAAAACCCAATTTTTTTTATTATACTATTAACAACTTCTATTCTCAATTTTTTTCCCCTATTTTCCATCAAATGGTAAAATTAAAGAACTGGTTAAATTTTGGGAGTGCAGAAGTATATAGTACCAGTTCCGATCAACATACGAAAATATTTGAAAAATCAGTCGGTGAAGTGGTAATTTTGTCTGAATGTTTTCAAATGGAATGCCACTAAAAAATACTTTAAAATATATCTGATGTGATTTATCAGTTGTGAAGAAGTAGAGATTGTGTTTTCATATCTCCAAACCATCAAAGTGACTTTTGATTTGCAGAGAAGTTTAAAGTTCTCATTCAAATTTCAACTGCTTCCACAATTTTTATTATCGAATGATCTGAAGATGTCTAGAGATTTTGCTTCTCAAACAGTCCCTGTCCCAGGATTTACTTTCTTTCAGGAAGTCCCTTAAATCTTCCATATTTGAACAGCAGCTTAATCTCCAGAGCTTTTCTCTATATGTCTACTTAATAGTAGCTGCTTTAATAAACTTGCCTTTCCTGAGAAACTATTCTTTTCAGCCTTTAAATGAAATTTCCACTTCCTTCCAGGTCTCTCTTAGTACACAATTCATCTGCCTAGACAGTGCCTATTTTTCTTCTTCTAGATTATTAGTAGTTTGGAACTTTCACTCAAAAGCCTTCCTTGTATAATAATAATGAAATATTAAGTCAAACCTGCAGTGGGACTTTCTCAATTGAACTTGCTCTTTGCTGGCCTTGAAATGCATGTGTGTGCTGGTAGGGGTGATGGTGAGAGCTGGGGGAAAGGGTCACCTCTGCAGAGTGACTGCCTTCCATGTGCTTCTCCTGGCTCCGGTCTCTGCGTTCTGGACTCCTTCTCCAGGGCTCCAATACACTCTCTTTCACAATTCCAGCCCCTGCTTGAGTGAAGGACTTTTAACCTTTCTTCTGTGGAGGCGGAGGAATCTGCGGCTTTCTCCGTTCTTTTAAATGTATTATTCTGGCATAGATTCTATATGTTAATTTGTTAGGGCTGCCATAGAGAATACCATAGACTGAGTAGCTTAAACGACAGAAGTTTATTTTCTTACACTTCTGGAGGCTAGAAGTCTAAGATCAAGGTGTCAGAAGGTGGATTTCTTTTGAGGCTTCTCTCCTTGGTTTGAAGATGGTCATTTTCTCCCTGTTTCTTCACATGGTCTGTCCCCTATGCTTGTTGGTGTCTAGTCCCCTCTTCTTATAAGAACACCAGTCGTAATGTGCTTGTCAGTGTCCTAATCTCCTCCTTGTACGGACACCAGGCATAATGGATTATGGCCTACCTTAATGATCTCATTTAACCTTAATTACCTCTTTAGGGATCCTATATCCACATACAGTCACATTCTGAGGTACTGAGGGTTAGAACTTTAACATATGAATTTAGGGGAGACGTAATTCAGCCTATAACACTCAGTATCTTGCTTCTTCCATCTTCCAGAGCCTATTTTTAAGTCGCAGAAAATTAGAACATTTATTGTTACTCTTTTTTGTCTTCATCATAGAAAAGTTCTAAAGGAAATGATCGACTATTAAGATTACGTATAAAGAAAAGCACGCATACTATTTTAAGATGGTATTTTACGTCTTCAACACTTTGCCAGGAATTGTGCTGGGCACTTCCTAAAGTTATTGACCGTAATCAAATAGGCACTGAAGGTGTCAGTGTACGCGAGAGGAAACTGACCTGCGGAATACAGGTCAGGTGCATAAGGTCACTCAGGCATTGGTCCTAGTGACAAGATTGGGAGGCAGGTCTGTCTCTAAAATCCAAGCTCTAACTGTAACAGTGACTATCTTCAATTTGAATTGGGCAAAAGTGTTTAAGTGTATCTATACGGCGTTAGTGACTCATCTTATTATATTAAACTAGTTAATAGAAGGAGATTATCAAAAGAATAAAATGGTAGCCTGCTCTGAAATTGACATAATAATAATCACTAAAGTCCATAGTAGGGCCTTCATATTGTCATATTGTACTAAATGAAGAATTAACAAACCTCATTTTTCTGCCCTATGGTTCTAAGGCTTTTGATAGGGTAGAATAGAAAAGAAAAGTCTCTTCCCCTCACTGAATGGTGCCAAGCCCAGGCCGCTCCAATTTCTAGGCTTTGGCCCACTCCTTGGAGAGCAATACCAATTACTTTGTGCTCTAATATTCCTTGCCACTTGTTTATATTCTTTACAAAACAATGCCAAGCATTGACAGAGCCAGTAGGTATATAAACTACTGGCATAGGAAAGAATTTCGATAGATGTAGAAATTTTTTCCACATTTAAGGAAAGTTTTCCTTTGTGGAAAGGAAAATGACCAATCTAATAATTTTGATGGTGATAATTATAATGACAGAGAAATGGTGGAAATTATTTCCACGTGCTATGGTTCGGGCTGTGCATATAATTTTATTAGTGAGCAAAAAATGATGATCTTGACAGACCCATTGAAATGGAATAAATCACAAAATTAATCAAATCTATTTGTCATTATTCCTGGCAGATTTTATTCTTAGCTTTTATTTATAACAAAATAAGTATATAGGTTTATTTATAACTAAGTTATTAATGTGAACTCCAAGTCCCATAAATGACTTCATCTTTCTTTAGGAGCAATGTAGGAGATATCTGTTGCCACTTTATCATTATCTTATTAATAATTAGATTTTAACCAAGAGGTTGGAAAGCACACATTAATACAGTGATTTATTTTCTTCATGAAATATTATGGGGAGGGAGGTGCAAAATGAAAATGGAGAAAATTATGTGGGATGAAATGGGGAGGGAGTGTGGAAATAATCTGAGCCTGGGAATTCTGTAGCAGGAGTTCAAGGTTGCAAGACTATTGAGGTTGAAGGTTTGGACTTACTTGCCCTACAGTGGGAGAGGAGAGAGATGTATAAAAAGAGTATCATGACCAGCCTGAGCAAGAGCGGGACCCCATCTCTACTAAAAATAGAAAAGTTAGCCGGGCGTGGTAGCACACGCCTGTAATCCCAGCTACTCAGGAGGCTATGGCAGGAGAGTGGCTTGAGCCCAGGACTTTGAGGTTGCTGTGAGCTAGGCTGATGCCATGATACTCTAGCCCAGGTGACAGAGCAAGACTCTGTCTCAAAAAAAAAAAAAAAAAAAAAGAGTATTATGGAGGAATAAGATTTGTTTTATACCTCCAAACATAGATGATTTAGAGATGGGTTTAAATTGTAGGTTTTAGTTAGTTGTAAAGAAATTTTCCAACTTTAGATTTGCAAAATCCAGATAAAAGTTAATAAAGGAAGATCATTCATTAATTCATTTAGCCATGTAATTTATTTAACCACTATTTGTTGAGTGTGTATTCTGTATAAGGTACTATGTAGACAATTGGCATGTGTCAGTAGGTTAAGATTGAGACTGTTACTGACCTTATTTATCTGATAGGCTTGAAGAAACGTTATCATCTTCATGGATATTCCAATGCATGGACATATGTCTCCAATTATAGTGTTACTTTCAAATTTTGAGATCTGACTTTATTAACTCTGGAAGGGAATTTTGAGGTTTGCTGCTATTTTTGAAGAATAGAAGAGGAAAAGCATTTTCTCTAATCCCCTCAATGACTGTGGGCAACATTCCCATTTTCCCTACCAAAATTTCAGGAAGTTGGCCAGACGCAGCGGCTCACATCTATAATCCCAGCATTTTGGGAGGCCGAGGTGGGAGAGTCACTTAAGCCCAGAAGTTCAAGACCAGCTTGTGTAACATAGTAAGACCCCATCTCTACAAAAAGATTTAAAAATAAGCTGGGCCTGTTGGCTCATGCCTGTAGATCCAGGTACTCAGGAGGCTGAGGCAGGAGGATGGCTTGAGCCCAGGAGTTCAAGGTTACAGAAAGATATGATTGTGCCACTGTGCTCTAGCCTGAGTGAAAAAATGCTATCTAAAAAAAAAAAAAAAAAAAAATTCAGGAAGTTTTTAAGAAGAGCTCACTTGGGGCACAGAACATCAGAGTTAGGACAAATGCTTTGCTTTCTGTGATGGCTAGGTAGAGGGTCTATTTCTTACGTGCCGAGTGCCAGTGGGCTGAGGAGAAGGAGCATAGGTGTGAGAAAGGGAATAATCAGAGAGTAAAATGAGCCAAATCTCAAAAGATAGGTAAGGGACCAATGAAGGAGCTGCATGGAGGGTGGGAGGAATATGTTGCAAACAGATAGTGCTATGGTTTGAAACTCTGTGTCCTCCCAAAATACATATACTGAAACTTAAGACCCAAAGTGATAGCATTAAGAGGAGGGGACTTTAGTAGATGATGAGGATATGAGGGATCTGCCTTCATGAATAGGATTAGTGCCCCTATAAAAGGGCTCTAGGGAACTACCTAGACCCTTTTGCCCTTCTACCTTCTGCCACGTGAAGACACACCAACAGGGTGCCATCTGAGAAGCAGAGAGGGAGCCTTCACTGGATACAAAATCTGCTGCTGCCATGATCTTGGACTTCCCAGCCTCCAGAAATGCGAAAATAAATTTCTGTCCATTTAGCCCTTGTTCTGATACTGGGCCAAGCCAGACCTGCTTCCTATAACAAAGTCCCTTATCCTTTCTTTTATTTATTGTTCTCTTCCACAAAACAGCAAAGAAAAAAATCACTCTGAAGTTTTGGTTATCTTCAGCTCAAGACTTTAATTAATCAGATTTTTCCAATTTATCGTACGCTCAAGCAAATGCCAGAAAACATCATAGTAGAATGGAAAGCAAATTTCTTTGCTCAGAATTCATAGAAGATTGAAAGCCACAGAGAGACAGCATAGACCTGGGCTTTGCTGAGTACTTGGACTTCATCAATTTGAGAATGAGGATGCTTCACTGCTTTTTAAAAGCGAAAACAAAAACCTTACCTGCTACTTGCATTTTAAGAAGTTGTCATTCAACAGGATTTGGGGGGATTGGCATATGACTTCATTTTCAGCATCTCAGTAGCTGTCCCTCTAAGCATTGTCTGGAGACATAGACAGTCACCATGGTTTTACTGGGGTAGTTTTTTAAATACTGACTACAGGTGTTACAGGCTATATGATATTATTGGCTATAGGAGAGAAAATCATAGCCTGAGGTTAGGAAGTGGGTTGTATTTTCACACATCTAATGCATTTGGCCTCACCATTTTCCCTGGGTTTGTTAGAGCTTTTAGAAAGAGAAAATCAAGGTTGTCATAAATAGACAGATGGCTGTCAGTGGCCCAACAATAAAAAGTTTTAGATCGAGAGAAAATTCATCTTGAAAAATTTCTCAGTGCCCATCAACAGCTAAGTTTCCCAAAGAAAAATACGACAGGCTGATCTAAAGAGTGGTGTAGAGAGAAATTTATTACTATCATTAAAATGCTGTCATCTCATTTCGCCCTTATGTGGAACTATACGACGTAGGTTCTATCACCCTCGCTTAGTGAATCGTACAACCTGTTTATATGATCAAGCTGCTGCTTACCTCTGCAGGCTCAGAGGCCCAAACAACTGCACTTGCTGTGCTCTGAGCACTCCAGTGCTTTTTCAGCTCTTGAGTCTGCCATGCTACAGTCTTCTGGAGTCCTGCCACATAGTTCCCTCTGTCCAGAAATGACTGGTCCCCACCCTGGACTCCTTATTCTCCAGGTATCATTTTAAACCTCAGCTCTTTAGGGAGACTTCTGATTTCCCACTAGCCCCTCAATGCCTTGAATGGTCTGAGTTTTTACCTTATACGTAAGCTAACAAGTTATTGTGCCAGAGATTCACAGATGCTTACGGAAGACATGAGATTCCTGGATCAGAGACAAAGAGCTTTATTACTCATGGCACAGCAGGCAGTAGAGCTGCATGTTCTCATCAGTTTGCCTTGTCCTTGAAGTCTCATGGGGGTGATACAGAGCAGCCCAGGATAGTGCTACAGATGCGGTGGGTTTGCATCACAGCTGAGGAACATGGAGCTTAAAAAAAAAAAAAAAATCCTAGTCTTCTAAAGGGAACTGCCAGCAAATCTGTCCAAACTTTTCCCTGGAAGGAGACATTGTCTTTATTGTAGAGGCCAAGAAAATAGTCTTCCCTCTGCTGCAAAGGGAGGAACTATCTTTATCTTCCAAGTCTGTTTATTATACAAACATCCTTGAAAAGAAAATATAGAACAAAAGCTGAGACAGATGTGCATAAACATGAAAGACTCATCGAGAATGGTCTTCCAACACCTTCCCACTACCTGGCCTAGATTATAATAGGTTTAACTCATTGTAAATTCTCACAAAACTGGTTTTTTTCTGTCCCCCCCCTTTTTTTTAGAGACAGGACCTTGCCATGTTGTTCAGGCTGGCCTCAAACCTCTGGACTTAAGCTATCGTTCCATTTCAGCCTCCAAAGTAGCTGGGACTATAGGCACATGCCACTGTGCCTGGCTCTACTGTTTTTTACATGATAGCGCTTGTTACACTTATATTCAGTAAAGTGGTAGTGCAATTATTTGTTTAGTTTCTGTCTTCCTCATTAGGTTCTAAATTTCATGCCAATAGAGACCATACTTATATTGCCCTAAACATCTAACTCTGCAAAGCCTATATGAGATGTTCCATAGAATCCAGTTGAAAGATGAATGAACATGGTTGGGGCTTCCCTAATGGCCTGGAACCTCTCTAATGGCTTTGAACTTCCTCCAGGAATCCGCTTAGAATAGGACTTTTGCACAATTGCCATGATGTCTTTACTTATCTGATTCATTATCTGACTTGGAATGTCTCCACGGCAGAATTATCATTTCCGTAGCTGCTTAATGAATATGTACTTTTACTGTAAAGATCTAAAACTCCACACTAAGGCAGTCTAATACAGTAAACTACTTTTGTAGCTCATTTCCTAATGTCCTGTAAGAAAAGGGATAAATGAGTAAAAAGTCTAAAACTATACCATTTTGTTGCACAGTTTCATTGATACTTGATCCAAAGTTGAAAAGTAGGTGTCTTATCTGGACAGCAGTGATTATTCAATTTGAGATTCTACAGCCTTTATTGAATAAACGTGATCAACAGCATAAGCTGCTTTGATTTTCTTATGTATCTGACATTTTTAAGTAAAAGTGGTCACTGTGCTGTTTAGAATATTGAACTCAAACTTTTAATGTTAATATGTGACAGCGTAGCTTAGTCCAAAGCGGGCATTGGATTGGAAACATCGAGATTCCAATCTTGGCTGGGTCATTATCGATTCAAACAAGTTATTATACCCCTCTTGATTTCTCAACTCAAAAATAGGTTTATTATATCTATTTTATTGTGCCAGGAAATGGGTATTTGTCGTTTGTCACAGTGGTATACTTGTTTGGGAAACACGACATCCCTTTTTTTAATGTTGGGGAGATTCTTTACCTTGTGAGTTTTGGGAGGTGGCAAAGACCTCCCTTCCCTATAAAGCCAGAGATGATCTGTATACTAGGGCACAGATGTGTGACTAAGGATCTACCAGGCAGATTCACCCACTCCAGTTTGTGACTCTGTAACTAGTGACACAATATAGCCACTAGTGACACAATGTGCCTACTCTCTGTCCCTCTTTCTCTCAATGTGGGTAGGAGCCACAACTGTGAGGCCTAGGTCTTGGCACAGAAATGACAGTGTAGTGTCTGATATTTGATAGTGGCAACAATCCTTTCCCCATCACGTCAGCCTGCAGCACAGTTTTGGGTATTGTTTCTGGACACAGCCTTCAGCCTGGTTCTCTACCACTCCCATAGATTCTGGGAGCTACCCGATACTTTTAATCTCATTTTCTGCCTAGCCAGTCAGAGTCAGCTTCTGTCATTTGTACCTAAAACCTCAAGGCATGTAGTACTCAACAGCTGTTCCGCTCCAGCCTTTGTAGGTCCAATGGCTTTGGGCAAGTGAGAGGAGTCAGGCTAATAAATTTACGTTGAGGCTGGTTTAGGAGGCTTCCAGCAAGCTCTGAGACTGGAGCCTTAAATGGCTGAGGTTATGAGAATCGTACACAATTATCTGGTTCAGAAAGAGGAGAAGGTGGCAATATTCTATGATTCAGGCAAACACATATGTTCTTTCTTTTGACTTTGAATCTTCAGGCATTTGGTCTGGCTTAACGCTGAGAATCAGCTCTGTACTGTTCATTTGCCAGAGGAGAGTGGACAAAAGGTCTTCAATAAATATGAAATGCTATTCTCTGAAAGGCACGGGCAGCCAGTTTGGGGTCACTCCATTGAAACAGAAACACCTACAAATATCCTCAAATTACGAAACATTGGCACCAAGCTATGGCATTATTTCATCTTAGTGCATTCTTGGGTGGAAGTGTTTGTGTTCTCTGATCATAAGTATTAAAACTTTATATGCAGAGTTAGCCTTTAATTTTGCTTTTAAAGACTTCCTAAATTTCCTAACACTACAAAAACTAGCAAACTATAAAAAATGTCCTATACAACTCAGTTTCAGAGAAATAGAGGTGTAAAAATTAGGGACAATGTGTTTTTTGGAGCCCCGGGCTTAGAGTCAGGAAGCTCTGATTTCTTCTCCCTGAACTTATGCACTCCCAAGCTCTCTGATAGATGGCAGGATGCTTACACCCTCCTTGCCTCAGTTTCCCCAATCTGTGAGAGTAGGTAATAATAGCTACTTTACAGGGTTGTTGGGAGGATACCTGAGATCACGTTTATCTCCCTGCATGGAGATTGGCACAGGAGGGTCTCAAAGAGGGTAAGTTGATTTTTTCAAAAAATAGACTTCATTTTTTAGAGCAGATTTAGGTTCACAGTAAAATTGAGCAGAAAGTACAGAAAGTCCCTCCTGCCTCCACATATGTGCAACCGCTACCACTGTCAACACCCAGCACCACAGTGGTAGATTTATTACAATCAGTGAACCCACATCAATGCATCCTCATCACCCAAATCCACAGTTCACATTAGGTTTCACTCTTGGTGTTGTACATTCTATGGGTTTGGACAGAGGTAGTGTATAATGACATGTATCCACCATTAGTATCATACAGAGTAGTGTCCCTGCCCTAAAAACCCTCCGTGCTCGGCCTATTCATCCCTCCCTCCAGCCAACCTCTGGCAACCACTGATCTTTCTACTGTCTCCATTGTTTTGCTTTTCTCAAAGCATCACATAGTAGCAATCAGATTGGTTTCTTTTACTTAATAATCTGCATTTAAGATTCTACCATGTGTTTTCATGACTTGGTAGCTCATTTCTTTTTAGCACTGAATAATGTTCTATTGTCTGGATGTATTTACATTTCATTCAGCAATTCGTCTCTTGAAGGCCATCTTGGCGACTTCCAAGTTTTGCCATTGATGAATAAAGCTACTATAAACATCCATGTGCAGGTTTTTGTGTGGACCTAGGTTTTCAACTCATCTCAATAAATATCAAGGAGTGAAATTACTGGATTTTATGGTAGGAATATGTTTAGTCTTGTAAGAAATTGAAAAGCTGTTTTCCACAGTGGCTGTTCCATTTTGCATTCTCACCAGTAATGAATGAGCAAGAGTTCTTCTTGCTCTACCCCTGGCCAGTGTTCGGTGTTGCCAGTGTCTTGGATTTTAGCCATTCCAATAGGTGTGTAGCATCTTGTTTGAATTTGCAATTTCCTAATGACACCTGATGTTGAATATCTTTTCATATGCTTATTTGCTATCTGAATATCTATTTTGGTGACATATCTGTGCCAAACTTTGGCCCATTTTTAAATTGGGGCTTTCATTTCCTTATTATTGAGTTTTAGGAGTTCTTTGTACATTTTGGATGACAGTGCTTATCAGATGTGTCTTTTACAAATATTTTCTCCCAGCTGTGGTTTGTCTTATTTTCTCGAGAAGGTGAGTTGATTTTGATGCTGAAACTGTTCTGAAATCATTGAAGGTGAGCAATAAATACACCAAAGGTTTTATATGGTGAAAGGGGGAAAGGTTAGCTTCTTCTATATTGTAATGAACATAGATTTTCCAAAAATTATTTTTGTTACTGGTATTTTTTCATAATCTTAAAAAACAAATTAAAAACTATATTCCAAATATTTATTAGGGAGAGGAGTCTTTTTTTTTTGACAGGAGTGGCAGGATTGGGGCTTAAGGGACAGAAAATTCAGATTGTAAAGAATTGGGACTATGTAGGCCTAAATTTGTTTCTTAGTGGTGGGAGGGAAGGTGGTGTGGGCAGCGAGGAGTAGCCTGAAAGGAGGGGCAACCCTTTGTTTATGTCTTTGTTTCCTGCTCCTGAGTGGGAGTACTGCAGATGCAGCATGGATCGGCACTCCTTCCTATCTTCTGTCCCCCCGCCAACACACAAACACACAGAGAAACTATTTGCTACTGTCCTACAGCTTGCAATTACTGAGTCTAAACCTGCATATATGTAAGGGAGGAGTAGCAATTACAAGTTGAGAGCATTCAAGAGCTGAGAGCATTGAAGAGCTCATAGCATCTTCAGAAAACTACCCCCTTCGAGTATGAGCGGTGAGTATTGAGACATGAGTGTTACGTAGAATGTCTTGGAGAAGGGGATTTGCTTGGGCTTTGATGTATGGCCAGAGCTGTTCACAGGGCTTATCATTGTGAGATGCCGGCTTGAAGCCTTCGCTCAGTGAGGGCCGGCTCCCAGCTCCCGCCGCCAGGCAGCTGGGGTTGTTAGCGCAGTCTCCCAGCATCCTGAGACAGCTTAGTCACGGCCCTGCCTCGACGCATCCTTAAGTCATTACTTTTACTTGCCACATTTTTGCTCAGGCTGTTTCCACTTTCTTGACAATCTCTTGTCATCAGAACTATTCTGTTGGGGAATGAGGTTCTTTATCTCCTGCCCAGAATTCTAATAAAAACAGAAGTTGTTACAGAACAGCAAGGGAATTGTTGACCAATAGTATCTGGCACAAACCTTCGGATATGTAGTTAGCACCTTGGGTGGAAGTGTTCACTGAGCCCCAACTCAACCAGCATGTGTGTCTTGGTCTGTTTTGTGCTGCTGTCACAGAATACCACAGACTGGGTAATGTACAAAGAAAATAAATGTATTCTTCACAGTTCTGGAGGCTGGAAGTTCAGTATCAAGGTGCTGGCATCTGGCAAGGGCTTTCTTGCTCTGTCATCCCATGGAGGAAGGTGAGAGAGAGAGAGAATGTGTACTAGGGAGCCAAACTCTCTGATTTCTTTTTTTTTTTTTGCCCAAGCTCACTTTTATAACAAACCCATTCTAGAGATAACAAATCCACTCCTGGGCTAACAACATTAATCCATTCATGAGGGCAGAGATCTCATAACCTAATCACTTCTTAAAGGCATCACCTCTCAACACTTTTGCCTTGGAGATTAAGTTTCCAACACATGAACTTCGAGAGACTCATTCAAACTGTAGCAATGGGTATGCCCTGGTTCAAGGGACTTACTTTTCTTGGGGAGGAGTGGGGTTCTCTGGAGTCCCTCTGGAGTCCCCTAGAACCAGGTACTCTCAGAAAGGCTTCGGGTATTCATGCCCATATCATTTTGGTTCAAGTACTTCTAACTATCTGGATGTTCAATGGGCCAAGGCAGATAGTCAAAGAGCTATGGCTACGACACTGACCTGCCCACCTTCTCTTCCCCTCCTGGACAGCTTGTATTTCCTGTCCTTCAAACAGATTTCCTTGCTTTGATCAGGAAATCTACTTTCCTAGAGAATATAAAGTTTAACTGGGCATTTGAAAGTTTTTATAAGCTGATATTGATTCCAGTCTGTCTATAAGTATGTCCTTACTCATTTTCTCCCTCAGGTTGTATTGAGGATCCTCCAAAGAGACCCTTGAAGTAAGGAGAAGTCTATAGTCTTTGGAATTACACAACCCTGGATTTCCAGCTCTGCTTCCCATAAGCTTTGTGGACTTGGGCTGAATCAATTTTACTGAAACTCAGTTTTCTCATCTCAAAAATGGGAAAAATGTTTTCTATCTTGTAGGATTGCTTTGAGGATTACATAAAGTAGTGGTTGAAAATCACTTGACGTGTCTTAGGCACTCGAGAAATGTGAGTTGCCCTCTCTTTATGTTTAGAAAGATTGCCACAATTTGTCATCCTTAGGAACAATTCTACCATCTGTTTTCTGTATGCGTCATGCCAAGGGAAATGGTGCTGAATTACAGACTGAACAAATCAGCAGTACTGTCCAGTAAAAAGCTAATGAGACCTGTTAATTAACTAGGTTTTTTTCAACCCTGTGCTTTTGCAGAACAAGACAAATGAAAGTGGTTAGGAAATGACTGTCATATCAGCTGAAATGAAAAGGGAATTTTATGCCATGCCCTGAGAGCCTGTGTGCAGAATGATCTCAATTGCAGGTATATTATTGTACTGGGGTCACCAGTAAATGTTTTGCATATTGACTCTGAACACACCTAAACCCTTAATTACCAATGAAACATTACATTCATTATTGGTCCTCATGTTTGATTGGCCTAGAAGATTCCCATGATCAGAAGATTCTAAACTTCCAGCTAATATACATATAAGAGACCCAATTAGCACCAGTAACCACTGTTTCATTTAGACGTGGAGATTGATTGCCAGAAGTGGACACTGACTCTCTGATAACTGATTTCAAGGCTATAATAACAAACACCCAGAAGTTTCTAATCAAAGAGTAACAGCTAATTATACCCAAGATTTCATTAGAAATTTTAGTGTCACTATACCTAAACTATATATCTTTGTGATTGGAATAAAAATGTTAACAATTTGGTTAAGTTTGGGGCTAAAATATAAGGAAGAGGAAGATAACTGGTGACAAGACAAAACTATGTCTGCACGATCACTGATGGATTATTATTTCAAACTCAGTAGAGAGTCAATTTATTCATAAATTATAATCCTAAGTCTTATATTTTCTGAGATATAAAGATTTCATTGGGATGTATCTATGATGATTTCCAATGGATTGGCAAATTTATTAATGAGACCAAAATTCTGCCTCAAGATTTAGTATATTTAGTCACAATTAGACTTAAAAATGGAGTATGAGTGGAAAACATCTGTTATGGTTTGACTGTGTCCCCCAGAATTCATGTGTTGGAAGCTTAACCCCCAATGTGACAATGTTAGGAGTTGGGGTCTGCTGGGAGGTATTTAGTACATAAAGGTGGAGCTGTCTTGACTAGATTAATGCTGTTATAAAAAGGGCTTGTGGGAGTGGGTTTGCCCTCTTGAGCTCTTGTCTTTCTGCCTTGCACCACGTGATGAAGCAGCAATAAGGCCTTTGTAAGATGCTGGCACCATGATCTTGGACCTCCCAGCCTCCAGAGTGTGAGCTAATACATTTCTTTTCATTGTCAATTATCCAGTCTCAGATATCCCATTATAGTAGCACAAAATGGATTAAACAACATCCATTCTAATACATAAGAATTCTTTTCTCAGGTTGGTTCTAGGAGATGATCCTTAATTCTCTATCCTGCCGCTTTCAGCTGGATGATCCTGGGAAGGGTTATTCACTTACAGTTCACTTTTAATTGTTCATAGCCAAGCACTGTAATAGCAACCTTGATAGACAAAATCTACAATTGACACCAAACCATATTTTGGTTGGCAATTATTTGTGTAGTTTTCTTTGTGCTTTGCAGAGTGACTTGTGTTAGATCCAGGAATAGAGAAAGCTGGCTATGATATTTGAGGACCAAGATTGGTAATAACAAGGAATATTATCTGTTCATATTAAGACTCGGAAACAGTAAAAACTCAAGAAAGAGTGATTTCCTGTTTTACTACCTTTCACTTCTCACTCCCATCCTTTGGTATAGATAATAATGTCTATGTGTCAGGTCAGAAAAAAAAGAAGGAGAAAATGACCAGGACTTTAGGTACATCGAACAACGAATGTCTAAGTAGGGGAGGATAAACTAACAATTATATACATTTTGGTACTGCAAGCAAAATTTTGCCAAGGATATTCAATACCAGCCTTTCACATACAAATACCTTTGCCACCAACCCTTAAATACTATAGAAGTCATTTGGGCCTAGGTGTCTTGAAAATGACTGGAGACAGAGAACATGGCTGTATAAGGATGCCTGACTTAATGCAGCCTGAAAACAATTTAGTGACTTGTTTATGCATTTGTGCTGAGAAGACAGGGGTCTGGAAGTTCTAGAGTTACTGCTCTTGGTATTCAGATAGACAACGGTGAATGAGTTAAATCAAATGTGTCAGATATCTAGCTGTTCATGGCTCTTAAACACCTAACTAGAGCCATTTTTGTTAGGGCCTTATCCCAATTCAGACAATGAGCAACCAGAAATGACCCTTACTGAAGAATCCCAACCTGAAAAGCTGCCATCTTGAAAGTTAGCAAATTACATGTGAGTTGATCAACAGAAGGCGGAATATGTACAGGTCAATGTAACTTTCACTGCAGAATCTTAATGGCACTATTATGGAAATGAGGCATCCCTTTGTGTGGGATTTTTAAAAACAGGAAGTTTTAAGCATCTTGGATAAATTGAAAAGAACTTAGACAAGAATCATGAAGATGATGAAGAAGCTGGAAGAGCTGATTTATTAGGGAAGATGAAAAGATTTTAATATGGATAGCTTGGCTAAGTGGACAACATAGATCCTTTGATTAATAACTGTGCATTCTTGAAGTGCATAAGCACTAAGAAAAAAAATCAGTAAGTTTTTGGGTGTGGAAACATGAATAATGGAATCAATTAAGTAAAGGAAAATAGGCTGAATATAAAATGTAAAACATCTATTTCTGGATTTTTCAGACGTGCCTCCTGAGGCACTTTCAATGTTAAATATTTTCTAGTAAAATGGATAGATTCTTAATATTTTTAAGCTGAAAGAAAAAAACCAAACGAAGCAAAAGCACAGAGGGTTTTGAAAGGATACGTTGTGTTCACAGGGGCAAGTGCTGGATTTTGGGGTCCAGATCTTTGCATACTGCATCCTAAATCTAGTGCCCTTGGGCATAAAGCCATGGAAGCGGTTCTAGTTTCTGTCTGGGAAGTTTGTCTCTGGCCTGTGAGGGAGACCCAGGAAGATGACTGCCAGATCTTTGACATCACTGGTTCAGGCCTGAATGCACTTTGTCACCTTTTATGAGGCATCTGGTTTCATTCAGAAGCTGGAAAAAATCTGGAGTTAAAAAATATTAATGAAATAAATCAGCATGATGACGCTAGGGCTTTGAGACAGAGGCGACGAATGACTTGTGATGGGGCAGGAGGGAATTCAGGGATTCCGGGCAGGTTGGCACTGTGGTTTAACACATGTCCTGGGATGTCAGCCAACCCAGCATAGCTAAGAAACCTTGACATTCAGGGTGGCCACTTACTGTTTGATTTCGGGCAAGTGCCTACACTTGCTAAGACTCAGTTTCTTCTTTTGTGAGATGGGGCAGCTCTAGGGTTATTGTGAGGATTATATAAAAGATTATATGTACAGGGCTCAGTGCAGCACCTGAGTCACAGAAGGTGTTCAGTAAGTTTTAGTAGTCATTCTTGTCACTAGCCCTGTACTCTACTCTGATTATGTCCTTCCTGACCACGGTCACACATTCTGCAGGTGAGGACCAGTGATAGGTCATTAGAGAGGGCGATCGGGAGAAAAGAGAGTCTCATCAGTCTATGAGAAAGCATGAACTATTTCACATTTTATATGTTACAGTAAACCCTCCATGCTTTAAACTTTAATATTCTAATAGAAATTCAGTTTTATTATATTTCATTACGTATAACCGCTCTGCTTATTTCTTTTCTTTTTCTGGGTCTTAATTTTCTAGTTTTGTATTCTTTCTGACACTGATTTTTAAAATTATAATTTATATTCCACTATGAGTTTGCAGTTCCTCATCTCATTATAACTTATCTCAAATCCTTTGTGGAAGAAGTTAGGATACAAACAAATGGAATATATATGGTTGAAAAACCTATAAAACAAAATTATATGTAGTGTTTAGGAATATATGCTCAGGAAGTCAAAGAATAATGAAATTCATGTCATTGAAAAATAGCAATTTAAGGATGCTGATTCTTCCTGGGGGAAAGAGGAAAGGGAGTTTGGAAAGAAGAATCCAGAGGGCTTTAGCGATCTCGGTAAAGTTTAGAATGGATGTAGGGAAATTGGTAGAGTGTGGGCTTGTGTAAAATGCCATAATCTCCACTCTGCATGATCCTGGGAAAGTTGGTATAAAAATGGAGTAATAAGACTGATACGATAATCCGAAGGTGACAAGAACCTAGAGCACAGTTGGCGTTTGTGTGTGTTACTGGTGATTTGATTCTCTGTGCTTCAGCTTGTACCTTCTGATGCTAATGTTCTTCGCTGGTATGAATATTTTCTGTCCTTATTATTTTATTTTCTGGGAACTCATTGTACATACAAGGCTTCTATTAACAGCTTTGACATCTAAAGTTCTTAACACCAAATGCTTTACACGTACCATCTAATCCAATTGCTACTTAAATAGCTTCATTCTCTCCTCCTAAATTCTCTGTGGATTCTATTCTCAGAATCAGAGCAGAATCAACTCAATTGAAAGTCCATCTGCTCCAGGAAAGATACTCCAGCAACAATGTCAAGGAATAGATTTTTAGGTATAGGATCTGGCTGAGTTGCCTTGCATGGGTAAACTGTTATGAGGGCACGGCTCTGGGTTAGGAAGGCCTAGGAAAGGAGCAACTGGAAATTGGAACTGGAAATTGGAAAATAAGGATCTGGAGTAAAGCAGATAAAACACAGGGAAAGAGATCAGGAGCCTGAGATGGAATCTTTGTGCTAGGCCCAGTCGGACACATGGGCAAGGAATTAAGTTTGATAAACCAATAAACATCTGAAATCAGAGTCAAGTGAGGAGATCAGATGAGGAAACTGAGGCTCAGAGAGCATAAATATAAGAATAGCTAGTAATCTGCAGAGCTGGCCTCAAATCTAGTTCATATTATGCCAGAGCTCCTGTCCTTGACCTCTATGTTATGAATTTATGTACGAATTTCATTGTTACTTTTATTCAGGTGAGCACCTATGTAAATTCCTTCACTTGTCTGTAAAACCTCAGTTTCTATCACAAGCCTCCATTGTTTCTGATGCAAACATTTTAATGGAGTCGTCGTCAGGGAGACTCACGTTCAGGACTGTTGTCTGTCATTTCAGATTGGAGGTTGCTCGGCTGTGCCCTACTTTTCTCTAGAGTTAAGGTTGTGCTCAGAAGACTATTCAAATGATGCAGAGATGCTTATTTCATGATTTGGATTCGTCTTGGTGGGCTGTCGGTGTTTGTTCCTTTGGCCCTCAGGCTTGTCTCCACCACAGTGGTGCTTATTGCATTCTAACAGCATTCTCAGCTGGACCCCTGGGACAAGCCACTTTGCAGTCCCTGCATCAGCACTCTTGCTGTGATTGCCTGCAGCCCATGAGCACTCTGCCTTTCAGACAACTGCTGTGCCCAGTCTGGGAGACCTCAACAGCCTTTGGATGCTCTCCCATTGCTTCAGAGACAGGGCCAGACCGGATGCAGGGGCTTGCAGATTGGGTGCAGGTGTTAGAGTAAACAACCCTCAGGCAGAAGCTGACTAGAGGGGCTGATAACCCCAGGCAAGGACTGGCTTCAGCCAGCTTGTCAGCTATCTCTGTCACCTTACGTGAACTTTGGTTAATTACAATATCACTTACATGGTGGTTTTAAAATTTCTCTACCCTTGAAATCACCATGACAGTTCCGAGACAACCATATAAAGTATGAAAATGGGAGGGAACTCAATTCTAAGAATGACTACCCAAATTCTTAGCAAAAGCCAACCCCTTAGCCTTGAATATTCCTCCCCTCAATTAGAAAGACTTCAAAAGACCAAAAACAACTTCCTCCCAGTGCAGCTGCTCTTTCGGAGCCTGCCCACGCTCTCCTTCTCTTGAGAGGGTACTTTTGGCTTTCAATTAAAAAAAGCTGCTGCTTGCTTGTCTTACGTGGTGCGTCATGAAATCCTTGTCTCCCCGTGATCACCAAGAACCTGGAAAAACCTCCACTTGGAGGCTGCTACCAAAAGGAGTCCCCTGGCTGTCTCCAGCTCCCTCCTTTTCTCCTCTGTGGTGGTCCCAGCACATTGGCACAGCCAACTAGTTGCTTTCCAAAGATTTCCCCTAAAAATTCATGCCCAGGTCCTCCCAACTTTGAATCCAAACACTTAATTAGAGGGCTGAAGGTATTTTTGGCTCCCCAAGAAGGCTAAGCCTGAGGAAGTGAGTTAGGACACAGTGTCCCCGCCCTCTCGTTAATGGTTAACTGTCATGATTTGTATCTATTCTGTCTCCAATAGCGTTTCCTCCCTAGCTCACAACTTTCTCTATCTAGACTGGTGTGGGGGTGGAGAACTGAATCAGGCTGACAACATCTACTTCCCAATCCTTCAGTCTTATTTGTGGATCTAAAATTTTTGAACTTGCTTGTTCAGTTGTTTCTTTATGAAACTGCCTCTTAGAGTAAAATGGCCTCACAGCCTGAATAGGGGAGGGTCACTTCTGTTGAGGGTAGGGAGGGAACAGCACTCCAATTAGTGCTTGCATGTCATTTTCCAATTTAAATGAAATAATTACTCACCGGTAAAGGTATCTTTTAGGAGAGATCCCCAAGAATTCATAATATTTTGTAGAAGTTGTCAATGTTAAAAATTTGCCTAAATGCTTAGGACATCATAAGTTCAGCAAAAGTTACTTAATTTCCTGCTGTGCTATTACTTCGGGAACCCTGACATTTAAGGCATATAAAAGGGAGTAGTTATGTAAGTTATAAAATTAACAAGTACTATGGCAGTTCATGAAATACCTGAGCCAAGTCTGTCTTAGTGCAGGTGTTGGGAATTTGAGGGTAAGAAAAATTTGGCATTGACAAGGGATGCTGATTATGTGGGCTTGTGCAACGTATCAATCATCCCTGTATGAGCAAAAAAAATCCCTGTTACAACAACCATCAAGGAACTGTCCAGATTCTTTTGTTCACATTAAAATGGTTCTATTCTGACTCTCCCCTCATCTCTACATTTAAGCAGAAACCAAAATCAATCTCCAAATATTTGTCTTGGCTTTTTGTCTCCATCGCTACTATCCTTTGTTTAGACCCTTATCATCTCTTGCTTAGAATATTGTAATAGCCACCTGACTCCCCCTGCCTCACCCATTTCAGTCTCTTCTTACACCAGGCATTCTTTATGAAATTCAAATCTGATCTTTACTTCCTTCTTTAGAAACTGTGATACCTCGCTACCACTTACAGAGTAAAATACCAATCCCTGAGCAAAAGGTACAAGTCACATTCCTTTTTGCATCCAACCTGTGTTAGCATGCATTCATTCATTCACTCATTCAATTGATACTTATTGAATGTTTTATGAAAATATATACAAATTTAAATGGGGACAGTTTTGGTCCAGATGGGAGTGAGGGCATGAGTGAGGGGTAGGCAGAAAGGAGAAAGGCAAAGAAAAAACTATTATTAATATATATGCTGTAATAGGAATGTGTATAGGATAGAGTCAAGTGTTGGCCAAATTCTTATGTCAAATTTGGGAATGCCTCATCTTCCACTACTACTGGCTTTCCTTCTCCAACATAACCTTTAATGCAGCTGCTCCACAAGCACACTCTTTCACTTCTGCTAGATTGTAAGCTCCTTGGTTAGCAGATTCTTCTTTTTCATCGTTGTATTCCCAGCATTGCCTAACACAGTACCTGGCACCTGGTAGCGTGCAGTAACCCTTGTTTGAATTAGGATATTATACTGAATTTTGTAATAAGCTGAAGTTTGAAACTATATTTGCTACTTAGGGATTGTCACTGTAATAAATGACATTTCTTAATGATAAATAATAGCTTTGTTATTTCTTCTAAGCATACTCAGATTTTTGTCTTAGTATCTTTTTTTTGAACAACAGATAAAAGCTGTGTGTAATTTACTCATTCATCAGCTACACCTAGACTCTGTACTTAGCATTTTCAAGAGATGGGATTCTGGTATTTATGGAAGGGATAGTAGAGCAAATGCCGTGGCAAAAGCACTGAGGACCTAAGTGAAGATGTCATGCTGGTCATAGAAGCTTCATGGAGCAGGTGAGCTTTAAGCCTGAGCTTGAAAGAAGAGACAGGTGAAGATTGACAGGTATAAAACAAGGAGAAAAAACATCCCAGGGAAGGCAGTCCATAGGCAAAGGCAAGAACTGTGTATAGGGCATGAGAAATGAATTGGTTAGACTATAGACAGAAGAACATTTAATATTTAAAAATGCTTGGTGAGCTTGCTTATATTTATTTTTTACACATTCTATTTTGTGTTTACAAGGCACTTGGTCAGCAGTTTCTTGATTGCCTGGATCAATGGCAGGAGGATAAAAAAAGCAAGAAAATTAAAGTTCAGATAAAATCTCCGGAATATCACATTGAATTAATTTTAAATGCATAATGTTTCTTGTTTCAAAGCAGAATTTTATTATATGATGAAATAGTGAGCTATCATTAATATCTTCCCAACTGCCCTCCCTGCTTCTAGAACAGCATTCCTCTTCCTTTTGGAAACTTCTCCAATCTCCACTTGTACCATGTGTTTCTGGCAGAAGTTTCACATCATAGCAGCCCCCCGTCTGGGCACTGGGGTGGGCATGGGACCCAGGCTGAGACAGTCCATTCCAAGGTCGTTCCAAGGTGAACTAAGGGAAGAGAGGTAATCCCTTCTGGTGATGAGTGAAGCTATGAAATATGAAGTGAGGAGCAGTAGACTGTCCTGTTTCTGACCTTCTACACAAGGGCACTCTGAACAAAGGAAGCTGGACCTCCAGGGAGAAGCAGACATGAGAGATTGGCAAGCATTCTGCTAATGGGCCCCAGCCATTTTCTCTAAGTCCACCTGCAGCCTGGTATTATCCACAGCTGACTTCTTGGTCAAAAAATTCCCCCTTTAGCCATTCAAAATTAAGTTGGGTTTCTGTCATTTGCAGCAGAAGCTGATCTGGTGAGGGGAATGACTTAAGATCCACAGAATGATAAAAGAGATTTATGTTATTTTGGGGAGACTTTAATTAGAGCTAACCCGCTTTCACTTTCCACTATCATCAGTTCTCTGATTCAAAGAAATACTCAACCATTTTTAGAATAGTCTAGCTTAGAATACTTCCACCTCAACTTCTAGAAGTGGAGCATCATTAAGAACTGTCTTCTCCCACAGAGTTTGAATATCAGCTTTCTCCGTGTGGTGACAAAGGCATTAGAACGTAGAAAAGAGAATCTGTTTCCTGGCAACTCAGAGTCCAACGGGCTCTTGTTGCTTTAGGTGCATCTGACATTCTACAGGAGGACAAAAGGGCCCCTGCAGTGGCCAGATTGTTTTCATGTTTTATCTGTTTTCTTTTGGAAAAGGTTGAGCCCTCTGCTTTGTTTTGTGATGTCTAGGGGTACTGTGTTTATGTGGTTTTTGGCAAGTTTGCTCGACCCTGAATCCTTCAAAGTGTCATTCTCTGAGGCAACAGAATATGTACTGGAGACTCTTTTAAAAATACAGAAGGATTTTTTGGGGTCCTTGGTTGGTTAAAGTATAATTATTTGTTGGAATGAATATGCTATTACTGGAAGATTTTGGAGCAGAAGCAAAACATTTTGAAAATTCAGCATTAACAAATCCATGTAAGAAGACTAAAGTGTCTTTCAATGGTCTTTTAAGATTTATATCACCATTAATATCTTTGCCTCAAACATCTATTTAATAGAGTCTAATGGAGAACATCTTGCCAAGATTTGGGGACATGAAAATGAATATTATGTATTTCTCAACTAAGGGATTATAGTCTTCTACATAAGTCATGATGTATTTTGGTATAATGAGAGTGTCCCCAGGCCACATAGGAACAAAAGTTAACAATAATAGTAAAGAACAAATATCCAAACCAGCAATATCTACTCTAGCTCTTCTACTATATATAGTTTAGCTTACCATTTCTCCGTCAGATTTCTCACAGCTAATTCAGGCAGCTCCGAGGGAGTATCACACTTGTGCTAACCAACATAGACTTTTTATCTATTAAGTAGAGTCTAGGAGTCTTGTCATGCCTTCCTGGGGCAGGTCTTTTGGCCACCTTGAAAGCTTAACATGTTCTTTCTCTTGCTTTTCATTCTTCATGGGTGTCTCCTGCCAGCTGTAACTTGTAATGTTGTCCTCTCCTCTTCTTTCCATGTGTGGGTCAGTCTGGCTTCCTAATCAGGCATCGATGATGTTCTCCCTTCTCATGTCTGGTGGATCCCTGCCTCCTCGGTGTCTGCCCTGCTGGAGAGAGGAAAATGCTTTCTGTGCTCACTTGTTGCTATGGTTTACTGCCTGGGCTACAAAGAAGTATCACGTTGTATTTTCTGTATTTTACAGAGAACTTAATGAAGCAACACCTTTACGTATTTGCTTTATAAACTCTGAGTTCCTGGACTTTAAGTTCTGCTAGAGTTATTGGGTGGGAGTGGCGATTGGCCAGAAGACAATGGGAACAGCATACTTCAAGTGGCACTTAAATCTACCCATCTTCTCCCACACTGGCCCACCGGGCTTGGATTAATCTTTGTCAACCATAATTTACTTTCATAAGATGCTTCTTTGCCTTTTAGGAAAATAGACTTCCTGCTACATCAATGAGCCTCTACACATCTATTTATTCAATAAAAATATATTGAGTACCTACTACATGTCAGGTCTTGGGGTTATTGTGGTTGATGAAACAGATGCTCTTTCTGTCATCATTTGTCTTAGCAGGCAAGATTACGGCCCCAAAGTGTCTGAATATTTAGTGGATGAGCAGCTTATGTTGGCTTCTAACCCCTGCTGCAGAGCAGATGAACAACAGAAAGTTGTTAAATGAAGGAAAAGAAGCACCATCAGATTTCAGAGGAACAATTGAATACTAGAAAGGCTGGACTAAGCTCTGTGAAAGAGATGGGAATTGAGTTGAGACTTGAGGGGCTGGGGAGATGAGATGAATGAGAATGAACAGGAATGCATATGGCGGGCCCAAGAAGAGAGACACGATACAGCTTTGCACACATGCATGCCAGGAGGAACGCTCAGGGCATATGGAGTCACACCAGCCTCGATTCAAATCTCAGTTTGATCACTTGCATGGATGTATAACCTTCGGTTAGTTCAGTAAATTCTCTGATCCTCAGTTTCCTAATCTGTAAAATGAGGATATCAAGACCTACTTCACGGGTTTTCATAAGGATTATAAGAGTACCAAGTCTGTACATGTAGACAAAGCACAAATAATATTGCCTGGCATACAGCAAGTGCTCAAAAATGGATAGGCATTTCCAGTTTGGTTGGAGTAGATGATGTATGTAGGGTGAAGGAACTATTCATTTTGTATTTCTTTTTTGGCGTTTACTCACTGCTGTTGAGGGGGTAAAAATGACTGGGGAACACTCTGCTTTGTTTCCTACAAGGGGCAAGAAATAAATCAGACAGAACAATAAATGAGGGGAATGGACTATTGTACTTCTTCCAACCTTTCAACAGATGTGTTGAGCGCTTGAGTTACTCAGGTGGATTCTGTTTGCACACAGGACACGTCCAGGACCCGCCAGGGGCTGGGGGAGAAGACTCCTTTTCTCCCAATGCTCTTTCCTTGCCTAGCAAAGCAGGGACAGTGGGGGAGAGGAGACTTGTAGGTTTTGAGTTGATCCGACCCCAGTTATTTGAATTTAAAAAGCTGTTAATAAATAGAGATCATATATTTCTCTTTCCCCTCATAAAACACCAGCTTCTAAACATTTAGCTTCCTTTGCTTCAATTCTGTCTTGTCATTTATTGGTAGAGGAATAAACTTTACTGACTGATTCAGCTTACTCAATCCTACTGTTGGCTTCTAAGCTGTTCCCAACTCAAAATCAATTGTAGTGCCGTATAAACTGCAATGTCAACACGAAGATGCCGTTTTATATCGGAACGACGAAACGGATCAACACTTGCTGTTCTCTTTCATTTTATATTCCTCATACACAGGCTTCAAACAAATCTTGTTGAAATTTCACCTGAGTTGCTGTTGGAGCCACGATGAAGTAAAATTAGCAGAATCAGAAATAATATGTCTGGCTCTCTTTCGTTCTGTGTGTCTCTTTGCTAAAATAATGCAACCTCATCCCAGGAAATGTAAGAGAGAAAAGCAGAGAATTATCAGCCAAAGTAAGACATTTAATAGTTGCGATAAAAACAACTAAAGCTAGGAAGAAAGTGCGTTCTGTAAACACAAAGGAAAAAAAACAAGAAGCAGGGAAAAAGAGTCATTCAGGATAGGTGAATAGTCTGCAAGTAAAACAAATCACAAAGAACTGTTGCAAGGAGAGTGGTACACAGCGTTGGACAGTGATTCAAACATTTGTCTTGTATGAATTGGATGAGATAGAAGCTATTGGGCCTAAGCCCAATGATGAATTCCATTCCAGGAGCTTCCTTTTATTTTGAGTTACCAGCAAATAGACTAGCTCAGATAATGATTTCATTAAGCAAAGCATCGCTGAACTTTTATTCCCTGTCCTTTTTGTTCCTGATGTGGCTTCTTAGCCTTTCTCCCGATGTCAGGCATCTGAGCAGCATCATGTTGCAGTGAGTTGATTAAGCATCTCGTTGCGGCTTAGCAGTGAGGACTCCGAAGACACGGAGCGTGTCCTGTCAATCAGTGAGTCTCCTGTGCCCCACCAAAGACTGTGCACAAATGAGGTGTTCTGCGAAAGTTGTGACGTGAATGAATAAAGGGGTGTCCCTTTTGCCTGGCCAAACACGCTTTCAGCCCATTTCCTTGAGTAGTCTTTGTTTAGACAGATTGTTTATTCTTTTATTTCCTCTGAACCATGAATTACCTCTGACATCCAAGAAACATTCAAAAAAATAAAAAATAAAAATAAAATAAAAGGAAATACAAAGCCACAGGACTTTGATTCCCAAAAGGGTTTCCCTGCTAATACAACGTATTTCGTGCGTTTGAGGAGAGAACCCAAATCAGTCTGGCACCGTAGTGAAAATAATTGACAGGCTAACAAGCCGTGCTTTGCCTGGTAAATCGCAGAGGGCTGGGTGTGTTTTTCATACCCTGCCAGCGCTAAGCTTCTACCCGACAGCTGTCTGTCAGGCTGCGGCAGGAACAGGCCTCAGGGAGACCCAGCGCGACTCCCACACGCGTGGCTGGATGTGAAAATTGGCCTCGCTTTTCGCTACGACGTGATCTTTTTCTCTGTTCCTGAAACCTGAGCTCGTTTCATTATCCCAATTTGTTGGAAAGGCAGATTTCTGGGATTTAGAGTTATTTGCAGGTGACAGGAACTTGCTTGTCCTTATACTCTGGTGCGTGGAGACAGCCTACTAAAAAGGATCTGTTTGAGAGTCAGAGAGACACTTTTTAGGTGTGTGAAAGTAAGCAACTATCAATGAGTTCATGAGTCTTTATCAATAAGAAGTATGTATGACACTTGTTTCACAGAATTTTTGTGAGAAAATTCATAAACGTGTCTGGAGTTTATGAAGTGTATCCTTTTGGAGCAGTGTTTTTCAACCACTCAACGGTTCTCTACGCCCCTGCCTCTGGGGGCGTTTGGTAATGTCTAGAGACATTTTTGGTTGTCATAACTGGAGGCAGGTGCTACTGGCATCTAGAAGGTGGAAGCCAGGGACGCCGCTCAACATCCTACAATGCATAGGTCAGCCCCCCACACCCCCAAGGAATTATCCAGCTCAAAATATCAGTAGCGCTGGGGCTGAGAAACCCTGCTGGGGTGACTGCTCTAGCCCTGTGCGGTAGCTTATGGGCTTAATTTCTGGAAGGTCTGCAGCCTCATTCTGCTTAAATAAAGCCCTCCTCAGAAACCCACCAGCTGACCAGTGCTCCCCACTTAAAAAGGACTTAGGCTTCAATCTGTCAAAATCACATTCAATGAAGATTTAATGTTATGTGTTCTGCAAAGACCATATATCAGCGATTCAAAGAACCATGATATTCCTCAGATCTGAAGCCTGTGTCATCTTCTCACAGGCTCCGAGTCCTCCAGAATGTCTCCTCACGCCACCTCTCATCCTTGGACACACGCCACGTAGGGATGTGTCTGCGCATGTGGGAGCCGCTGTCTGGCTGTTGGCTCGCCGTGACTGTGCTGTCGCTTGCTTGGCAGAGTTTGCTCACCGCTCTCAGTTTACTGATCTGTTACAGGCTGAATTGTGTCTCCCATCCCCCAATTCATGTGTTAATGTCCTAAGCCCCAGGACCTTCGAATGTGACTGTATTTGGAAACAGGGTCTTTAAAGAGGTAATTGACGTAAAATGAGGTCATAGAGGTGGACCCTAACCCAATATGACTGCTGTCCTCATAAGAAGTGGCAATTAGGACCCAAATACGCATAGAAGTTCATGTGAGACAGAGAGAAGACGTCATCTATAAAAGCCAGGAAAGGAGGCCTCAGAGGAACGAACCTGCCGACACCCTGATCTCAGACTCCAGCCTGCGGAACGGAGAGACAATAGATTTCGGTTGTTGAAGCCACTCAGTCTGTGCCACTTTGTTATGGCAGCTCTAGCAAACCAACAGGATGGCCGTTGTATTAAATACGCCTTCCTCCAAAAGGGAATGGGGGTGTGTCTTCTGATTTATCCAGTCCTTTTTTTTGTCTTCCCCGTCCCTCCCTCCCTCTTTCTCTTTCCTTTTTTCATGCACTGGCCTGAGCTCTCCTCATACCACACCAGAGATCATGCAGGAGACTTTGGAGGAATGACCGTCCCTTCTTCTTGCCTAGATTTTTGTCACTTCTACAGCACCCAAGTGTTCTAACATAGTGGTTCCCAAAGTGTGATCCCTGGGTCAGCTGCATCAACATCGCCAGGGAACTTGTTAGACATTCAAATTCGCAGGCCCTGCCCCAGATTTACTGAATCTGAAACTCTCGGGTTGGGGCCCAGAAATCTATGTTTTCAACAAGGCTTCCTGGGATCCTGATGCACACTCAAGTTTGAGACTTTAGTAACGGTGTCTGCAATTCCCTGAGAATTCTTTTTTGTTCTCGACACAATCACTTCTGCCAACAAAGACTCTCCAGTATCTGAATCTTAGAGTTCCTTCCCATCGTGACATGCTATCCTTTCCTTAAAACAATCTTCAGCTGCTTGACTATGGGGACATCAGCAGTAGGTTCACAGTTACATGACAGAAAGTTCGATTCTCTAATCATCCTTCCATTGGAACAAGAGCATTGGCTGTTTCTTCCCCTGGAAATTCATTTTCCCTCACCAGATTTGAAACATCTCTATCCCCAGTTCTAATGTTAAAGGTCATTTCGTGTTATGGTCAGGCTGGGAGTTCCAAATTTATGTAGCTGCAGATGAAAGAAAGAGGGGAGGGGATCTCTCAGTAGTTGTAAGTAAATAGTAATAATAAGAACTTAAAATTGCAAAGCCTTTTTCAGCATACAAAGCTCTTTTTGCATCCTGAAACATTAGTTTCTTCATCTGTAGAGTGGGAATCATTACACTTAGCTAAAAGGACTTTTCAAACAAACCCCTGAGTTTGATTCTCCATCTCCCAGAGAAGTCACATGACACAAATGGTCGATCCTGCAAAATTAAATACCATGGGCCCAGTTTTCTCTGACTGATACTACTAATCAAAAACTAAGACAGAGTCCATTTGTTCCCACAATGTAGTTTTTAGTGTGGAACAGGAATAGTCCTGCCATCCAGGGCTCTTCCTGATCCATGCTGGAGAAATTATGTACCTTTCTTCTTCCAGCTGCTAATCTGTGGACTCTCTCTATAGAACCCAAATGTGCAGGCTCATGGGTCCTGCTTTCAATTCTCTCCTGCAAATTTACAGAGGAGAGAAGACAGAATTCTTACCCTGGCTAATTAGGGCTAAAGCGGATTAAATAATCAAATGAGTTGTGACAAAAGCAAACCATCAGTGGCACAGTACTGTCAGCAGTGATGGGACTTCAGAAGGCTGGTGACAAATGGCTGTGGAACGCCCTAGAGATGAAACTGGCTTTTCCTGAGATCGATGGATGCCTAAGTAAAGGAGCCTGAGGACCACTGGTAAAGACAGGCCTTGTCCACAGTGGGACAATTGTTTCTGTATTTCAATGTTTAACATTGTCTGATGCAAAAACTCTGGTCGATGTTCCAAATAAGTTACAAATAATTAGCAAAAATACCACCAAGATACATTCATGTAGACTTTGCAGGACACTGGAAAACTTTGCTGAAACTTTGATGGAACTGCAGAATGAGAGAGTAATGCTCGTGTGTGTGTGTGTGTGTGTGTGTGCATGCCTGCCTGTGCACACACATAAATGTGTTCATGTGTGCTTGTATGTGAGCAGGCACATGTATGTGTACACACACGTGTGTACATGTATGTATGTATGTTTGATACTTCTTTTTTGTGTGTCCTTTAAAATCACCCCAAGTGTCTGGGGGAAAGGATTTGGAATGATGTGTAGGCATGTCAGGTTATCTTTGGGAAAACATGTATAGGAGCCACAGAAATAGAGACGGGGTTTTCCTAGGTTCTCTTAAGTAGGAATGGGTGCCAAGATTTAGGGTATAATTAGAATGCGTTAAAGTGTATTTTTAGCAACATCTATTTAGCAGGTATTTTATGTCTTCCTCCCTTCAAAGTGAAAGTCAATTTGCCATCGTTTAGCTTTACTTTAAGTAGATCTTCTTAAAGTAGATGTGTGTTTCGTTGCTATGATAAAATATGAGACAAAAGTCATGGCAATACCTAAAAACCACATTAAGTATATATACAGTCGTGTTTTCTCCTAAGGAGTTCACAAACATACATATAACGTGTTCACAGAGAAGTGAACTAAGCTATGATCGACAATAATTTTTCTCAATTCTTTAAAATCGCATCTCGCTCAATAAGGACAATCTACCTAGAATGCCATATGGACACATTTGCATAAAAGGCACAAAAATCACCCAGAAAGTAAAAAGCATAGAGAGACAGAAAATATATTCACAGTAAAGAGAAAAGATACAAGGTGCGAAGAATCAGTATTCAGCTTCAACATCCAATTTATAGGAATTCCAGAAAAATGGAACAGAGAAAAGTAAAGGGAGAAAATTATTGAAGAAATATAGAAGACAATTGCTCAGGACTCCAGTATGCCACGTAAAATGAAAGGGGACACCTAGACAGATCAACAAGGATAAGAGAAATGACAAAAAAACACTCTGAAAGTAAAACACAACTTAAACAAAAAAGTATGTCATCCATCTCACCAGCAACACCAGGCCTCCAGGTTTCAAAGAATTATTTGAAATTTAAAATTTGATTACCTATAAAATAAAAAATTAGATATGACAAGTTAATAATCAGGTGTCCTTTTTAGACATACAGGTAAGTACACAGAAAGTTGACATCCTGGATCCTTTTCTGAGAATGTTCTCCAGAAAAAGCAAAGAAATAAAATAACTAAAAAGCCCCCAAATTGGGAACAAGAATCAGTGGATCTAACTCAGGGACTCAAAGAAAATAAAGTATAATTCCATGATAATGAGATTGGAAAGTGGCTTTTGGACCCCCACCCCTAAATGGGTTCAGGGTATGTTGTTTTTCTTAACGTGGCAAGAGGAGCAGTTAGGAAGTGAAGTGACTGCCTCTTATCTTTGGGGACTTCCTCTGTTCTGCATTTAGCCAATTGTATACCAAGTAAATTGCACTATCTTAACTCTTGTGTGTTTTGTGAAAGCGCGTACTAATTGATATGCAGGGTGTCCCAAAAGTCTCCATACAAAGAAAAAATTTTGTAATGAATATTTTGTAAATAAAGGTACATTTAGCTACAGTTTCCCATTTTCCCTATGTATGGCATCTTTTGGGACACCGTGCAGATTGTTCTGTTTTCCATTTCCCGTATAATAGTGCAGTCTTATATTTTATGTGATTGCATTTTTTTGGACTCCAGTCATTACATAATGGTGCGCTTTACTGTGCATCCAAGAAAAAAACGTTATGTGCACTAACACATAGAAAGCAAACGGTACAGATTAGTACAGGCATCCTATTACTCTCTGCTCCCTGAAGTACAATTTTGACTTAGCTTCCCGAGCACCACACTTTCCTGGTTGTCCTGATACCCCGTGGCCATTCCTTCTCAGTCTCCTTTTCTGGTTCCTTGTCATTCCGTCTTGTACAATGTTGGAGCACCCAGGGCTCAATCTTTAGATCTGCTTCTTTTCTCCGGAGTACTCATCATTTTACACTCACTGCCTGGGCGATTTCATCTAATCTAGTGGCTTTTAATACCATCTCCATACTGATTAATCCAAAATTAATGTTTTCATTCCAGAATGTTCCCCAGTTTCCAGAATCCTTTATCCAATTTCTGCCTCCTCTATTTGGTGGGCTTGTTAGATGGCTCTTGACACGTTCAAAACTCAATTCCAGAACTTGTCAGTAAATGGTGATTTCATTCATCAAAGCTTTAAACTTTATAGTCATCCTAGACTCTTTCTTCCACACCCCACATCTAATTGCTCAGCAAATCTTATTGGCTCAACTCTCAGAAACTACCCAGGTTTCTGAGCTGTTTCTTAGCATCTCCACTGCGATCATCCTGCAAGCCGCTATCACATCCTGCCCGAATATTCCCAACAGCCTTCTGCTCACGGTCACCCTGCTTCTGCACTTTGCTTCCTGTGGTCTATTCACAAAGCACTGCCAGAGGGATCCTGTTAAAATGCAGACCAGATCATGTCATGCCTAGAACCCTCCACTGGCTTCCCAATTCACACAGAGAAAAGCCAAAACTATCTCAGTGGCCGACAAGGCTTTACATGACCCCTTGCCGTGACCTTCCCCATTGCCTCTCTGATCTCATCTACTCCTCCCCCCTCTTCTGTCCACAACACTCCAGCAGATGCCTTGCTTTTCCTTAAACACTCTAGAGAGGTATGCTCCAGCTCTGACTCTTTATTTCCTGTTCAAATACTCTTCCCCTGGGTCTACCTCTTCCCTGCCCCCTTCCTGTTCTTGCTGAAATATCACCTTCTTGCTGAAGCCTTTCCTAACCATCCATCCTACTTTTCATTGCATCCCTATGCTCGCTTTTTTTTTTTTTTAACCTTTGTTAATATTATTGCCACCTGAGTTACTATACGAGTTTACTTATTTATTCATTCATTGTCTCTTTCTCTGCAAACTGGGATGTGGCTTTCCAAAGGCCAGAAGTTTCTGTTCATTGCTTTACCCTATGTGCTAGAATGATGTCTGATACTTAGTAGGTGCTCACTAAATGTCTGTTGAAATAAAAATG
>NW_012137080.1:831529-854528 GCF_000956105.1 Propithecus coquereli | reverse complement strand
TTGTTTCCACATCTTTGCAATTGTGAATTGCATCACACTCTCTTGATCTTTCTCCATCTCAGTCTCCTTTGCTAGTATCTTCTCATATATTTGAGTACTAAATATGTTCCTAATCTATTTATGCCCATCCCCACATGACTTTATCTAGGAACATGGCTTTAAATACCACCATTATGCTGATGACTTCAAAATTTGCATCTCTAGACACAATTGGTACCCTGGATTCTAGAGTTCAAACCTATACCCAAATGTCTACTCGCCATATCAATTTTGATGATTAATAAGCGTCTTGGAATAACATGCCCCAAATTGAGCTCCTATATATTCCCTCCCAGACCTACTTCTTATTAATAGTTTTTCCTATTTCAGTTGAGGGTAATCTCATTTTTCCAGTTGCTCAGGCCAAAAACCTTGAGTTCTCCTTGTCTCTTTTTTCTCTTTCATGCCACATCCAAGCTGACAGCAAACTCTGTTGGCCCCACTTTCAAAATGCATCCAGAATTCGACCACTTAACATCCCGTCCACTGTTACCACCCTGGTCCACGCCACCACTG
The DNA here is from genome assembly GCF_000956105.1 of Propithecus coquereli. Lineage (NCBI taxonomy): Eukaryota > Metazoa > Chordata > Mammalia > Primates > Indriidae > Propithecus > Propithecus coquereli. The sequence goes on along the minus strand of NW_012137080.1, from coordinate 853,973 downwards.
CATCCCGCCTGGATCGTGTAGTTGTTCTGCTTCCTCTCTTACCCCATGGAATTCATTCTCAGTGCAGCATCAGACTTGGATCTCATCGTCCCTCTACTCAAATCCTTTCAGTGATTTTCTCTCTGACTCAGAGTGCAAAACACGGCCCTTATAATGATTTAAAAAGTCCTCCATGAATAGTCCGCAATTACCTTTGGGATCTAAATTCCTGCTCACTCTGTTCCTGCCACATTGGCCTCTCTGCTATTTTCTTAAACGCTCCAGGCCTATTTCCTCTGCAGGCTCAGGCGGCTCACCCTGCACTTGCTGCTCTCCTTGCCTCCGCTGTTTCCTCCAGGTGTCTACATGGCTCTTATAAACCAGAGATTGTAATTCTGGTGCTACCTTATCTAACATTTTAATTCTCTCCCCTACAGTTTCACTCTCTCTTTTATTTATTTTTTCCTCTCCTTATAACTTAGCACTGTACAATATTCAGTCTGCTTTATTAATTTGTGTTGCTTATTATCTCTCCTCCTCCCTAGAGTATAAACTCCATGAAGCTAGGAATTGTGTCCCTTTTGCTGTACCCTGGCACCTACACACAGCAGTGATAGGCACTTGACAGGCACTTCATACACGTTTATTGAAAATGAAAGCTTGAGCTCTTAATTTAAAAAAAAGTATTTCACTCATCCACAGGTCTAAGGGGTAATATAAAAATTCTTGTACTTTTGATAGAGAAGAACTTACATATTTTGTAATAACCTTGTTAAAGCCTATCCCTCCCACCTGTGCACTGCAGCTGGGTCTGTTTTGCTCACAATTGTGCAGGGCCAGGACTAGGTCTGGGAAACAAAGCACTTATTTGTTTTGGGCACAAAATTTAATTGAGGGTTGGGTGGAGGTGGGGGCAACCAGCCCAAAGGACTCAAGATAGATAATATATTTTAATGAAATATTTTTAAAAATCAAAATTAATACAAAAATCTGTGATGGAAAACATACCAAAATTTTAAGTAAAGGTAGGATTAGTATCACTGATTTCCTTCCACTTTGGATTTCAATATCATTCTACTTGGTGCTGATTATACAATCACTTGGCACTTGATACCATTTGTTGAGTGAGTTAATAAAGCCAGTAAAAGGTGTGATAGGGTAAGAGGAGCCTATCTCTTGTGCTTTGGCTTTAGTAACTAGAGCTACCAATACTATGGGCCGGGTACTGATCAAAGTGCTTTATACAAATGATAACTTATTGATGCCTTCCCAACACCTTATAAACAGTTATTATTATTGTTATCATCTTCATTTTACAGGCACAGAAATTGAGGTCCAGGGAGATGAAACAACTTGCATGAGTTCATACGTGAATAAGTGGCAGAGGTAGGCTTGGTAGTGGCTTTGTCAGATCTTCTGTGGATAAGACATCGATGGATCTGCAAGGCACCAGGAGGCATTCCAGGAAAAGGGGATCTGAGCAAATTTCTTTTACTATTATAGAGCAAGTTTACATGGGCACCAAAATAAATCATGAAAACAGGAAAAAACAGATATCATGATCCTAACACTAGACTGGAGAAACTAATGTGGAATTATTTTATGAAGCATGTCAAACATATGGAAGAAGTTACAGAGCAGGGCCATTATAGGTTTTTCGTATTTTTTTTTGTACCATTGGCTTCAAGAACCAGGGGGTGATATAGAAAAAAGGAAAATGAAGGAAAGAGAGAAATTATCCCATCCTCTGTAGTAGCAGGCAGAGGTTGCTCGGATAGTTTTCTTATAACTATAAATCTTGAACCATGTTTCCCAGTGAGAAATTATTCATGGTGTCCTTATAGGAATGCAAGCAACCTACTATGCTCTAAATGGTTTTTGCATAGAGATGGTGGGATCTCAGGGGGAGATCACTTTCTGGAGATTATTTGCAAGTCTGTTCGTAGCATGGAATTTATGCTATAGGAGTTCTGTTGAGGTTTATTAACCTGTAGAAGACTTACCATTCAAAATGTATAAGCAGGTTTTCAGGGAATAACATTAGCATATTTAATCAAATATAATCTCTTTACCCTTTATAGGAGCACTGCCTTCCCTTGCTTTGTGTGCAATAGCGAAATTTTATTGCATCTTGAATGTTGGCAATAACATGTAAAAGTCTTTTGGAAACACATTAAGGGTGAACAAATGTGAGAAAACTTTTTTCTTTGAAGTCTATATTTTGAAAAAAATGACAAAATACTTGGGTAGTCACATAGGTTTGAATTCCAGGCCCTCAGGCAAAAACTTTCGATTTCCGTCTCCTCTTCCCAAACCTTGCCCACAGAAGCAGACTCAACATCCACCCTGAAGCCTCAGGCTCACCCTCCAGAGTGCCTGAGCTGTCCGCACTGGCAGCTCCATCTATGTATTTGATTAGAAAAAATGTGAAAATGTAAAAATAAGAAAATAAGAAAAAAAAATGTATTCATCCCTCGGACCCCGAGTAAAAATTTATATTCTAATCTAACATCTTTTAAGATGCATTAAAACGAAGTTAGATTTTCTTTACAACTCTTTTATTTTTACACGAATTTTGGGGGCCCTTTGAAGTCCCTGAGGGGACTGACGCCCTCTTAGCTGTTTTTTGAGACCCTGTGGCTGTGTATCCACCAGCACTATATTTTCCCATGTGTTCTTGAGAAGTGGAGACTCAGATCTTATTGATTTTTGGTGTATGCATGGAATGATCCCTGTCCTAAGTTACTAAAAGCTCCAGTGGAAATAACAGAGACATTTTAAAGCAGTGATTTTAAAAGAGGAACATAGGCCCAAAGTGCCATTTTTCAGTGTAAGGTATAAACTCATTTGGTATCTTTCAACAGGAAAGTAAGAGCCAGGGAATGCTGAGACCAGGTTTCCTTGATATTTCTTCGGCTAAGCATGTGGCTTGGAGAGAAAGCACTGGATTTATAATAGTGGGTCTGTTAGGTAGTACCAAAATGAATTACAGTCTAAAGTTACAGGCTCTAAGAGGGCTGAGGAAACGTGCATGACAAACTTGCTCAAATCACTCTGCTATAAATTAGCTGTGTGACCTTGGGCAAGACATTTCACTTTCCTGGGCCTTGGAATTTTGTGTTGTTTTTTCTCTATAATTCTTTTCTTCCATATATGTAATATGAAAATAATAAGTTCTCAGATATGATTTTCATTCATTCATTCACCAAACAAATGAATTTCATTCATCGAACATTTGCTTTTGTGCCAGGCCATGATCCAAGTGCCTGTGATTCAGTGCCACAAGACCAGACTGGCTTGCAACACTCTTGGAGTTTACAGTCTAATCAAAAGAGACATACATTAATCAAAAATCATAAAAATGAGAGGAAAATTATAAATGTACGAACTTCAAAGGAGAAAAATGCTTTGAGCTATGCAAGCATTTAAAAAGGGGAATGGAGCTCATTCACCATGGGTGTTATATTTTGTGCAAGGGATAATTTAGTTAAAATAAAATGTTTATGAACATGTTTTTTTTTTATTCCAAAATGGTTTTATTGAGTCTCATAGAAAACAATGTCTCATTTCATAATAAGGAGAAAAAATGTTTTAGTATATGAGAACTTCTCGTAGGTAGAAATACAGTTTTATTGGGAAAGGCCAAGCTTCCAAGACCTACGTGTATATGTCACTCTTCTTGTGAAACAGAAAACAGGGCACGTTTGTGTGCAACACTGAAGGTGTAGGGTAAGGAGAGGGAGTGTGTGGAGGGGAGTGGCCAAGATGGCAGCCAGCGAGGCCATGTGATACATGTACCTTTTACGTTGCCTGTAACCCTTAAAGCTACTAAACCCACACAAATCAAGACTGTGGTCTTTGGACTCTCACAAAAGTATGGCACTAGATTTAAGGTTCAGTTCAATAAAATTTCCTTGGGGCAAGTTGATCCAGCAAATGTCTTGAGTTACACTACAATTTACATCATACGCTTCATTAAGTAGCAGAATGCCAAAGAGAAAACTGGCCCTACTTTTTAGCTACTAAAATGGTATTTAGTGTCTTTGATGCCTCTATTTAAATCCTCTCAGCCTCACCTTGCTGTGGACTTCAGTGCACCTTGTGACAAAAGCATCCTCTCTTATGCACACATTTTTTTCTACAGCCACTGGTGGAGGCCTGCTGTCTTGTTCCGAATTTGTTTATACCTGGAAGTGAGGGGATTAACACCTCTGAGGCATCCCTTAAAGAAAGTGGGAACAAATGGATGAGTTCATCCCCAGTTGATCCACAGTTCTAAGAGGCATTAATATACTCTATATAAGGCCCCCAGCAAGACCAAGCTCCAGTTGCCAATAGCAATAACCTTGAAAATTAGTTTTTCTCTCTTAATTCTTCTCATTCCCTTTCTCCTGCTCCTTGGAACTACTCTTCAAATCAGCTACCTACATATAAGTCCTTGTTTCAGTATCTGCTTTGGGGGGAAAGTTAAAAGATGGCAAATGATAAAATTTGTGCATATTTGAAAAGAAGCCATATGCATGCAGCTTTCTGTCCTTTCACCCCTGAATTTATTTAGTTCTTTGGAATTAACAAACCGAAGTCATATTATTATTACATTTCATCCTTGACATTATTCTGCCAGTAAGAATTATTATTGTCCCCACTGTACAGATGGAGAAACTCAGGCTCAAAGTGAGGTGACAAGTGACTTGCTCAATGCCATGTGGAAGTTGTCCATACAGAGCTAAAATTAGTTATTCCATTCAATGCAACCTTCATGGAATGCTTACTGCGTGCCAGGCCCTGGGCTAGCCATGGGAGCATTGTTCTTATTCTCCCTGGGCTCTCTGCATGTCATTGGATCTCTTTTCTACTTGGGCTCCTCTAGGCCTGACCCAGAAGAAAGGACCACCCAAGGCTCCAAAGGCTCTAGTCCCAGGAAGGACTGACTGCTAGGACACTCAGGCTGCTGTCTTCTTGGCGATGCTTCTGCTCCCAGAGGGCCAGAGGCCCAGTTCCTTCATCCCTAACCTCAGGGGTGGCTTAGCCTCAGTCTTTTATTTTACTCTTTACCCTTGGGGCATTCATAGCTGGACAGCCAGGATCAACAATTCTTAAAAGACTCCTCATCAAAAAGATTGGCTTGGTGGGTTTTTTCCCCTAATCCTTTTGTTTGGTAAGTGCTAAAAGGTTGTGATTAAAATTAGGTTATAGGATTCATCTCAAGCCTGTGTAGGTCATGGTTTACTCCTCCCTGTTCTGAAGTGTATTGACTCTTACATAGTCTATGAGTGGATATTAAATTATTCTTCACCCACAGGTGTGGGACAACCAAACACAAATGGTCTGGTTGCTGAAAAATGATCCATAAATCTGTCATGAAATTTAAGTGATACTGTTCTAGATCAATAATGCTAAACTGCCAGACCACAAATTAATACGCATGTCCTTTTTTGGAATTCAGAAATAAGAAGGATGAAAACCAAATCATTAAAAACAAAAATCTATATTATTTTGCTGACTACATTTTAAAGGTATATCAGAAATGTCAAAAATGGACATTTATTTAAAAATACGCCTCTGCTATTAGTAGAGCAACTGAAGCACAATTTTGGTTTCAGGCTTCACAAGATTTAAGAGTAAAAACATTTTAAAGTAAGGGCTATGCATTCCAAGTACTCACCTCATTTGTACGTAATTTTGAGAGGCTGGAACCTTGCTTTCCTGAAGGATCAGTGATCTTACTAATAATTGCCCGAAGTTGGTGGCTGATATTTTACAGAGCTCATATTCATTACTTTGTGTAAAGTTTTTTTTTTTTTTTTTACACAAGCAAAGAACAAAATAAAACCGTAAAAAGAAAACAAAACCTCTGGGGTTTCTATAGTTGATAAAGTCTTCATATGAGTATTTTGCTTCACAATGTCACTGTATAGTACTTCATGATTTTATGTGGTATTTTGTATGGACTAGTTAAGGGAAATAAATGATTATGCATATAATTTATCATGTATCTATAATTAACTATTGCTATATAACTATATATACATCTCTCTCTCTAAAACTATATAACTATATATAGAGAATTATATACACACATGTGCATACACAGATGTCTTACCTGGGTTCCCTTGAAAATTGACCTCGAGATAAGGCTTAAGTGCTAATGCTTATTGGAAGATAATCCCACAGTGGATTAGGATAAGGGAAAGGGAAAGGAGGCAGAGAAAAATGGGAAGCAAATGCAAGACATTGTGTTACCATGCTGACCACTGGTTCATGAAGATTCACTAAGAGAAATAGCCGTACCATTAGCCGTATCCCTGCTTGGTCTGTACAGCATTGTTTATACAGAGGATGTGGCAAAATTCTGCATCTGAACAGCCCACCTAGAGGAAGAATTGAGATGATATTCGCTTGCCATCTCTCTTCCATATTTTGCTTCCTATGGGACCAAGTTTAACCCATGGAAGTTGACTCCTGAGCACTTAAGAAGATGTATCACCTGGTCCTTTGGAGCTTAGGGGAAGCCAGATCCCATTCCACGTGGTGTGTATTTCTAAGTTTGGAAATGATTGGAGGATCCAGGGACTCCAGAAATGTTGCTTGTTTGACCTTGAATATAAAACTATGCAGCAGACCCACAAGTTGTCTGAGGGTCAGCTGCTGAAATGGAAGAAGTTTCTGAGGGTCTGAGAAATAGATGAGGTCAAGGGAACATAGATAGAACCATAAGATGTGTCTGATGCAACACAAATATATGTATCCAGACACAGCAATACCTATAGTATCAACATAATATATAATGCATCTTCAAATCTCTGCATCAAAGGAGGAAAGCTTGTATAGACAGAATACAAAATATATCAAGCATTGGAATTTGTGTCTGTATTTACGGAGATCCAAGTAAAAATCTTAAAACAGAGTAATAAAGATGTATTTAGAAGACCTGGTATAGGAAGCTAAAGAAAGCTATCTTTACCTACCATTTTTTGCCCTTGGCAGATCATGCTTCTCTGGAAATAGACAGGATGGTTTTCCCAAAAATGTTGAGAATAAAATGCCTGGGAGATGTCTTCCCAGAGCAGAAGAAATAGATCTTTGGATTTCAAAGAGCTTCCCTCCAGGTTGCCTATAGAGTAAACAACAGAACCAAGGAGCCAACGCTGCAAGTGGAGAAGCTGAATCAATAAACTTAAAATTCAGAAAACTGCAGTGTAAATAAGTCTTTCGGTAAACAAGACTGAGAATTGCAAGTGCTTAGTTGTAAATATATTTTTCTAGCTGCAATAGGAAGAGATCTAGGTAAGAAAAAGTTTGCATTCTAGAAATTAACAAATTAAGGGATCAAAATACAATTCTTAGACCAATATACTTACAAACAGAAAGTTATTATGTAATAAAATGTCAAAAGTAAGTTGATTTTTAAAATAAGGGGCAATTAACTTTGGGGCGGAGTTCTGGAAGTACCTACACAAGTACCCACACAAGTTCCACACAGAGAATGCCAATTCTTAAAATGCAAATACTTTGGGGAGATAAAAATACTTCTAGGTGCCTTTTAATTATGTTTAAAACTCCAGGATGAGCCAATCATTTCTGTGCTAATTGGTTATACTCTAATTGTAAATCATTTGTTTTAATTTGTTGATATCGGTACTAGTACATGAATTTTGAGAGCCTGTTGAAGACAGAGTTTGTCCCATGGAAATGAAACCTCTACACCTGGAGTTCCTAGAGGGTAACTCATGCCTGCAGATATTGTTCAAAGTGTTTTAAAAATCAGGAAATATTACATAAAATTTCAGGCTGCTTTTAAACACTTTAAGATCTGGCCATTAACTAAGGACTAGATCCTTCAGGAAACCATTGGCTGGAGGTGAGTAGCCCGAGTGCCCTTGACTGCGGTGCTCTCCAATCCCCTTATTCTCACCACTCTTACGCCGAATCAAATCATTTCAATCATTCTTGTTGCCTGTAGGCAATTCATTTTGTGACTGCTCTCCTACCGAAACAACCACCTCATTACATTACTCCAGAGTGCTGTGATCTTGGCCATGCCTACAACCCAGCCTTTGACACAGGTGCCGTATTTTGGTGTTTTGTCTGTGCTTTCCTGGGACACTTCCCACCCATTCCAACCTAGGGTTTGGCTTCTCTCTTCTGCCTTGGTACTTGAAAGCTAACTCTCGTCTCACAGGCTGAGGCACCTGATATTGCCCTAGGTCCACCCAACAGACTGAATACGACTAGCTTCTTACTGTCAGTGTCCCTGTCGTAGATCCATTGCACAAATGGCTCCAACTTTCCATACCTCCCACATCCTTTGGTATGTGTGGGAGTGCCTTCCCACACTGACTCTGAGCTTGACCTTGTGTCATGCTTTGGCCAATGTCACCTTAAGGATTGACCCAAACAGAGCCTTTAAAATGTACATTTCTACTTCTCATCTTGCCTCTGATTGCTTTGAAATCATACTCAAGCTAGGCTAAGAACATGCCTGCAGGGTCACCTGTTGAAAGAATATGAAAGGAATGAACAAATAAGGGACACAAGGTCCCAGCTGAGGCTATCTTATGCCAGCCTACAGTCGGCTGACCCCCATGTTAATGAGTCCAGCCAAGATTAGCAGTCACCCACCCAACATGCAGCTGACTGCTCGAATGAGCCCAGGTGAGACCAGAATTGTCATGTCGACTCATAGAATAGTGACCAACAATAAATACCTATTGTTTTAAGCCGCTCAGTTTTGGAGTATGTATACTACATAGCAATAGCTGATACAGTGTCCCAATTAGTGGGATTTTGGTTGTATTTGTCATATAATTTTCTCATAAAAAATGAGCCCATAGGAAGAGCTCGAGCAAGTTACACACTTAACAATATGCCCGCCCTAAAAAATTCCTGTTATATTTTGAAGTCATCCAGAAGCAAAAGAACAGAAAATAATTGAAGGGTTGCTTTGGGATAGGTTGTTTTGATTTTGGAGAATGTAAACATGTCTTGTCTAAAAATTGAGCATGTTCTGGGGACATTCAAGCCCACTGTTTGCGTTGCAAATGGCATTCCAAACCCATTTCCACATAGGTAGAAGGATCTTGGGCTGGCATACAGAAAGTGTTTCCGACAAACCATTGCATTCACTGTTACTTTGAGGTCTTTATGTAGAAATGTGAATGGAAATAAGTGCATTGGAGGACCTCAGAAGGGTTGGCAGTGCATTTTAGGTGCTTATCTGAGCCACACGACTTCAGAATCTGGGATGGAAATCTCCTAAGAATAACTATTCTCACGAAATTTCCAATCCCTCTTGTTTTTGGCAGAATTTAAAATTCCATGGAAATTGCTCATGTCACAAGACTTCTGTGTGGTGCTGGCCAGCACCAGGAAGGAGAGCAGCCCAGGAAAGGAAAACCAAACCAATGTGGCTGCATGTTTTCACGCCTTCGAAAAGGTTTGGGTTTGGCTCAAACCAAGAAAAAGCACTTGGGGTTTTTATTTGGTGCCAGCTTTTTCAAATACCATTCACCTGACTCATGAAGCTTTGAACATCAGGAGGAAACAAGGGAATGAATAAATTTTCAATATTCTTGATGTTCAAACATACTTTGAATAAGACTCCTTGCTGGGAGAAAGACTAGAATACCACTGGAGCAAGATGTACTCATACACCCCTGCTAGGGGGTTGGAGTGGCCATGCCATTTGTTTATGTCCATTCTTTATGTGCCAGTTGTACAGGCGATATCAAGGTGTGCAAGATTTAGTTTTCCTGTTTAGACAGCTCACGTGATTGAGTAAGAGGGACAAACCTGGACCATAGTATTTTGCTCTTTCCAAAATTCCACTGGAATTTTAGAAACCAGTGATGCACATTATTTGTGTTTTTGAGATGAATTTTGCCATTTCACTCATCTCATAATTGCATATACTAACTCAACTGCCTGGAATGTTCTACCACCTGTCGTCTGACAAATTCCTATTCCTCCCCCAAACCCAGCTCACACATCAACCTTAATCTTGCCAAACATAATTAACTTCTCCCTCATCTTTGCTACCTCTCTACTTTGTGGATATTTATATTATTGCATTTAACACAAAAAAAGTGTTCTTAGCACAATGCCTGGGGCATAGTCGATGTTCAATAAATGGAGATGGATTGCATAATACTCCACTATAAAAAATCTTCTCTTTCTACAACACATGAACCCTCAATCGACATTAGCCTAATCCTTATCTTTCAGCCTGATACTGATCTACCATTTGTCGTTCCCCACGTGACTTTTGTCCCAGGAGCTTCCACACACTTTCTCTATCCTCCAGGTCCCTCTGTCAGCCTTCTTATGTGCAAATATAGAAAGAAAGTCAGCAAATGCTCATAGGTTAGTACTTTTCCATCAACTAAGGTGCTAATTTAAGTGGATCTTAACTTTTGGACTCCAGCACCATTTCCAGCACTGACTGTCTCATGTCTTACATTATGGTAACATTTGGATTTGAAATACAGAAACTCTTTCCCATGAAGTTAAAACAGGATAAGGATAATCTGATTTGCTTTCTTTTTCAGGTTGCCAGTGGCTGGGACTCATGAAATTATAGCATGAGATGGCAGTGATGAGACAGAGGTCAGGGGTTCACATCTCTGTCTGGTTCAATTAGCATTATTACTTTTCACATTCGCTTTCCATTCTCTTTCCTTTCCCCTCAATCTCAGCCAAGACTGACTCCTACAAACTAGTGCAGTGGAGTAAAGAGGTGCCCAGAGAAAAGAGCACAAGAAGGGCTTGGCAAAAGCCCATTCTTATTTCTGGACAAACCAGCTGACAATGTACGTGCTATTGCTCTGTGTGTGTGTGTGTATGTGCCCATGAAAGGGTCATTTTTTTGTATTTGCACAAAAATAACTGTTTATCTCTTTCTCATATGATTTGAAAAGCATTCATTGTTTCAGTCAGATGGAAGGATTATGTTACTTGAATACTGGTATTTAATGTACATTATCACATTTATTACCATACCAAAACCAGATGTTTAAAATTTGAACTTGAAATTCCATAGTACGGATTGTGTTACCTTAGGGTTACCCTACCACCTAATGCTCAGCTGTATTTTGTTATGGCTTTAATAGAGCAATAATGTGTTTCCACAAGTCTTAGTCTGGTATTAGATGACATGTGGGCTAATTTTGGTGGGTTGAGCAGACTGGCAGGGGGTTATACAAACCAGAACAATTTGCTTTCCCAACAATTAGAAAATATGTGAAAAATTATTGCTAATAGTCAAGGCCTCTCTCTCTCTCTCTTTTGCTCTCACTTTTGCTGTCTCTCCTTTTCTCTCCCTTTCTCTCTTTCATTCTTTATCTTTCACTCCTTTATTTAAAACTCATTGTCATTTTAACTGTCTCCAAATGTCCCTCAAACTTCTTCCAGAAACAGAATCTACCTCTAATTACTAACTTCTTATCTCAACAAAAGCTATTTGAAACTTTTTCTCTTATTTGATTTCCTTACTTTGCTTCTATACGGATCAAACAAGCAAGCTCAGAAAACTGATAACATTTCCGATTTTCGAAATTATAATCAATGCAATTTAGATAAGGTAAGAAAAAAAAGAAATAAAAGCCTGTGTGGAACTCAGCCAATGATTCATCTATCTGCATTAATAGGTTCCAGCAATGGTACTACAGGCACGGAAAACCACGCCAGTTTGCCACTGCACTTAGCAAGCACATGAGCTTAAAAATAAACTTTGACAATGCAGATCTCTTTGTCCTTTCGGGAATGGAAAGCATTATGTACTTCAAAGCATAGTAAGCCTGATTTGAAAATATAGTTGGGATATTGTTACTGTGGCAATTGGGAGGGTCTTTAGACTGCACACAGGACATGGATGTTTCGTGTGTAAACAGTACTTGAGCCACGAACTAGTGAGGATAAATGACGCTGGCAACTTTGATATGTTCATTCATAAGGAAGAAACTTCTGTCTCTGAAGTTCTCTGGAACAACTGGGATATAGTTTCTCATTTTAATCAGGAAATTTCTTCCTGAAACAAACTGCAAAAGCAGAGAATTTGAGTAGCACATTTCACTTGCATACAGCAGCGTTTGTTCATTTTGAGTGTTTTTGGACAGGAAATCGATCTACAGGGTAACATTCACACAGAAAAGGAAACAGTATGGGACGATGGCTTGTTAGTACAAGTGACTCTGTTTTGGAAGTTACGGACAAGAAACCTTGGAGGAAGAACGGCTTTAAAGATCAAAAGCATGATGACTCCTGATGAAAACATCACCAAATGATGAACCCACGAGCAAAAAGGAACTTCTACTGTAAGTATTTTTGCAATAATCAAGTATCTTATTTGTTTTCAAAATTTCTGGAGTATGCTGAGTAGATTTCTAAGCAAGTATTTGATGTAGGGAGTCTTCATTATAGACAAGACTATAATTAAACTCATTGGGTGGTTCCAACAGAGGGCTAGTTACTGGAATTTTTTCCATGACCTTGCAACACTGAAATAAATTGCCTGTTAATTTGGGCATGTTTTATACAATAGGCATGTTATATCAGGCTTTTATTGTGTGATGTGTTACTTTTGGCAATGCAAAATTGGTCAACATGTGTATCTGTAAATTCCATTGCATTTGGATTCTGATAATTTATGTTTATTTTGGTTTCATGTTGTGGTCAATCTTGTAATCAATTTGCTCTTATATAGATCCACACATATTATTTGTAATTTACATAGAGAGAATATTAGCTATTTCTTGAGTGAATCTTATTTGTACAGTAGGGAAGAGATGGCTTAGAATCTTGGAAATGGGGAAGGAAAGGTATAAGTTTAAACTGAATCTTGGGAACTAAAGCTTACATTCTTTTTACATTTCCATAGTTTATTTGGCAAGCAGTTTTGTTTGAAATTACTTAGATGTATCTATATGAGATTCCTCACCTCAGAGGAATATTGTTATGATCTTAGAAATGTGAATAAATCTCATCAAAAGCATAACCCTATGTAAGTACTAAATATAGTAAAGTCCATCTCCAATGCTTGGAATATAGTATATACTTAATAAATATTTTTGAATGCTCAATAAATGCTGGTGCTGGGTAATGCATATCCTGATTGTACAGCAATTATTTCATATTAGGATTTTATTTTATAAAATTATCCATGAATGTGATTGAATTCTGTTTAAGACGAACTATATAATAATGGGGTTACACTGTATTGCTTTTTTCAATAAGGAAGTTCTTTAAATATAAAATTTCTAATTAATTGCTATATTTGGTTGTTTTTCTTTTGAAATACAAAAGATTTTGTTCTATGTACTGTTTACTTGAAAAGGTGTCACAAAGTTTTGGGAGCAATTTGACATGTAAAATGTTAATAATTAGATATCAGCACATTTCAGATTAGTGTGTAATGTCCAGGTGCTGGTTGGTGGCACTGGGACGTGGAATTACCACTTTGGGAGCCCCTCTGCTGAGGGTCGATGATACTGGCCAAGTCCTCATGGGAGGGAGATAATTTTTCAGGTGTAAGGGGCATGAAAACGAACTTAGAAGTAAGGGATAAAGAAACTCTTTGTGTCAAATTGAGTGTTTCTGGAGTGACAAGACGAGCAAAAGATGTGGGGAAAGGAATTGAGTAGGAGAGAATTGGAGAGGTAAGGTAAAGTCATTCTAGATGTCATCTCCATCATATATGATGCCAGATAACACCGTTCTAGTACTCTCATTTTTTTCTAGATCACTTAGTATGGACGCTTGCTAAACTGAACACATGTACTTCTGCTACCACAAGTAGGAAACAAGAATGCTGACAATGTGATTTTTTTGTATCTGATTAAAAGTGGTGGTGAGATTTTTTGGGGGGATGGGTAGAAACTGTCATAAACTGCAACCAAGCAACAATGATCGTTAAGGTAAAATTCTTTTGAATAATCCTATATAACATTGGATATAAGCTTAACATTTGAATATGATTCAATTATGTATATAACAATAGATTAGCTTAAATTTTCCAGTTAACAGTTCAGTGTATTTATAGGTAAATTAAGCTACACAAATCCATCAGAATGTAAATCTAATTAAAAGAAGACATTCTACAGGAATAGCTTAGAAGTTCTTTTAAGAATTTGAAGGTGGGTTGATATCATCTACATGAACACGTTTTCAGGCTAAAATCATCTGGATTTATTATGCAAAATTCTGGGACCCCAATCAAGAAATGATGCAACATTACAGAAGTCCTAAGTCTTTTTTTTTTTTTTATTACTATGAAAGCCAAGTAATAATGTATGGTAGAATGATTACAATTTTGAGGATTATCTTCAAAAAGACTGTAGGTTTAGAAACAACCCCCCGACCCTAGGCAGGATTAGGATGTAGTTACTAATGACAAATGATAATTTGAATTTACATGGCATGTTATAATTTTTTAGTATTAGTTTAAAAATTAGTTGTTTGACATCAAAAGTTCTATAGACAGAGCCATCCAAAGATTTGTTGTATCCAAGAGGAGTGAACTCGCTGCTAGTGTGGTGGCATGTCGTAGCGGAGGTGGCTCAGCAAGGAGGAAAAGGCAAGGATTTTGAGTCAGTCAAATGAGTTCTGGAATTCCACATCCCCCACTTGTAAACTGTGTGACCTTAGGCAAGTTACCTAACTGCTAAGTCTCTGGTCCTCCATATATTAAACGGGGTTAATAATTCTTCTTTCTTTGACTTTTTGTGAAGATGAAATGAGATAATTTATGTCAGCAGCCTGGTATGTAGTAAGCGTGTAATAAAACAATTAAAGAACACAGGGTTTAGGGACCTTCCTAGCTTTGAGATCCTAGTAATTCTAGCTTTTTTTTAGATTATTAATATTTATTGTTTTAGAGATGGGGTCTCGCTTTGTTGCCCAGGCTGGAATGCAGTGGTCTGATCATAGCTTACTGTAGCCTTGAACTCCTGGCCTCAAATGATCCTCCCACCTTGGCCTTCCAAAGTGCTGGGATTATAGGTGTGAGCCATCACACCCGGCCTTTAGCTGTTTAATGTAACCTAAATTCCTCAACTGTGCTAAATACTATCCAAAGATGCAACTCAATAGAAATGTCTGTTCTCCACCTAATGGGCTCCTAGTATAAGAACATTGTAAAGCAAAGCTACAAGTGCGGTGAAAGAATAAGGTCCTCAGAATGCATGAGTTGAAAGTAATGAAGGGTTTTTGTTTGTTTTAGATGTGTTAGGTGATCTAAATCAATTTGGTTGACCATTCTATAGTCCTTGATGATTAAGACAGTGGAAACACTGGATTGGTCACTGATTTATTTCCCCTTTCATCTTTTGCATATAACCCGTGTTTAATTATTTCAGAAAATTCACTGTAGCCGATAAAGTCATTCTCAGCAGAAAGGACTTTTTGAAAGTTTAAGGGTTAAAAATGTTCATCTTTAAGGTGTTTCCTATTGTATCTTTCTATGGTGCCTGCAAAAATCAAAATTTCATGTTGGTGGTGTATTTTGATGATTTCGTTTATTGTTCTCATTTATTCCGAGCACATGTGCAAAGCACTGGGGTAGGTAGAGCCACCATTTTCAGACTGCTGCTTAAACTGGCTTAAGCAATGTTTACACATCTCAGATCTGAAAAAACAGTCTAGCTGTTAGATTTGCTATCTGGAAAATCACCATGTATTTGGGGGAGTGTCAGTAGTAGCTATTAGAGAAAATATTATCTTGCATTTACATACTGGCATTTCTTTTTTTGAAACATGTCCACATATGTTTGAAGTAGAGAGGAAAGTAGAGAGGGAAGCTACATTCACTTCATTTGTTGCATAATGTGTGTAATAAACACAGAAATGAAGCACCATTGTCTAATGAGAAAGTTGGATATGAAGTAATGAGACTTTGCATCTAGTATAATTTGTTTAATGATTTTATGACCATCTCTGATTTTTATCCAGAAATACATGATTCATCTGCTTCTCTTATGCTTTAATAGGGATCTTAAACTTGAGCTCTAATTAACACTTACTTCGTGTTGTGTCATCCACAGAAGCCCAACCAATCTGGCACAACAAAGATATAGTTAACTGGGTTCAACCCCAGGCAGGTGTGCAGAAAAACCTGAGTATGTGGAATTTTCTGTCTTCTCTACCATCAGTATATCCCAGACACTTCAAGAGAGTGAAGGTGTTCATCTTCATTCATTAAGATTTTTTGTTTTACAAAACAGTCAATACCACAAATGTGCTCTTGGCTACCTTCCCTGGCTGCTGAGATGACATGGCCTTGGACAACTCTATTTTGTGTGTTTTGTGTGTGTGTCTTAAATTAACGGTGTCAGTATGAGCTAAAATGCTGCCCTATTGCTCCTCAAAGGTGGTAAACTACCTCTTATAAGTGTAGATTTTAAGGCTTGGGGCATAGTTTTATCTGTTGATTTTAGTCTAGTAATCAGATGTCTTCTTTGGTATGACCGAAGGTTTTAGCCAGGCGCAAGAGAAAAATAGAAAACTACAAAGCAGTAGAGTCCAGCTACCTCCCACAAGTTAACAACCAGGTGATTTAGAAGAGAAATAGGTTGAATCTTTCATATCAGTAGCTTTCTGTATGTAATATCCCTTTAGTTCAGTTTCTAATTTTCTTTTCTTTTAAAAGGTTAACATTACATGTCTGTACAATGCTTTTGATTGGTGGCTTTTCACGAAAATGTAGGCTTAAAGAGGAAATCATGGAACAGAGGGCTCAGATGCATTTTGAATTTCATGAAATGAATCTTAAAGAAGACCTTGCTCTGCATGTGCATAGCTCAGACCCTATTATCCAGCATTACAAAGTTCATTCTAATCCCCCTATCCATTGCTTATTTGTACCATTTTTCTCTGACAGTGAGAAACCTGGCTTCCATTATCTACAATTTATTTACGTATGTGTTCAACTCTAGTATATATATAGCTTCAGAACTGCTGACTAGTAAGAAACAAATTCACCAACTAGAGTTAGTATTAGTATGTGTGTAAAAATAATTGTGTCTCTGTACTTACAGTATTCAGTATAGACACAGTTTTCTAAAGTTAAGTCAATGACTTTTTCCTACACCCCTTTCAGTGATATTATGTCATACATTTGCAATACAGTTAGACTCATTTGTCACAGTCTGCAAACCATCTTGTCAATCCCTAACATCTTGGTTGATGTTTAAAAATTTGCTTACAGTAGAGTTTACTTTTTGTATTGTGCAGGTAAATAGGAATCTACCACCCCAGTGCCATGCAGAATTGTTCTATCACCCTGCAAATTCCTCTATGTAGTTACTTTGTCATCAACTTCTTTTCCGTCTCCCAATTTCTGGAATCCATTCATCTGTCTCCCCTTCCTATAATTTTACCTTTTCCATAATGTCATATGATTGAAATCTTACGTAAGTAGTCTTTCGGTCTGGCTTTTTTCACCTAGCAAAGTGGACTTAAGATTCACCCATGTCTTTGCATGAATCACCTAGGTAGTATCCATTGTATAGATGCACCAAGGTTTGTTTATCAATTCACCTGTTGATTGACATCTTGGTTGTTGCCAATTTTTGATGATAATGAAGAAAGCTGCTATAAATATTGGTGTGCAGGTTTTTTTTATGAATATACGTTTTCGGTTCACTTGTGCGAATACTTAGAAGTGGAATTGCTGGTTTCTATGGTTAAGTACATCTTTAACTTTATCAGAAAATATTGAACTACTTTGCAACCTGGCTGTACATTGCATTTCCAGCAGCAGTGAAGGAGAGTTTCTATTGCTCTGCATCTTCGTCAGCATTTGGTATTGTGGTTTTTGATTGGTTTTCAAGAGTTATTTATATATTCTGGACACTAGTCCTTTGTCAGACACATGCATAGCAAATTTTTTTCCTAGTTCACTGCCTGTCTATTCATGTTCTTAACAATGTCTTTTGATAAGCAGAAGGTGCTTATTTTCATGAATTCCAATTTTTAATTTTTTATGGTTAGTGCTCTCTGTGAAATATGCAAGAAATCTTTGCCTGCTTCAAGTTTATAAAGACACTCTCCTATGCCTTTTTCTAGAAAATTTATAATTTTAGCTTTTACTTTTAAGTCTGTAATCCACCTCAAATTGACTTTTGTGTATCACCAGTGAGATAAACATCATGATTCATTTGTTTTCCATATGGATATCCAGTTATTCCAGCACCATTTATTGAAAAGACATTCCTTTTTGCGATTGAAATGCTTTGGGGCCTTTGCTGAAAAGCAGTCACCTATGTACGTGTAAGTCTATATCTGGACTATGTATTCTGTTCCATTGATCCATTTTTTTATCTTTACATCAATGACACACTATCTTAATAACAACTGCTTTATAGAAAGTTTTAAAACATTGGTGTAAGTCCTCCAACTTTTTTCTTCTTTTTCAACATTATTTTAGCTATTCTATATATTGTGTATTTTCAAAGAAATTTTAGAACTGGCTGGTAATTTCTTCAAAATACCTGTTTAGATTTTGAATTGAATATTCTTAACTCTCTAGATCAATTTGGGGAAAATTGAATCTTCTAGTCTTTGAACATATCATTACTCTCCATTTATTTAAGTCTTCTTTAATATCTATCAACAATGTTTTACAGTATTCAATGTACAGATTTTGCAACTATTAAATTTTTCCCTCAGTATTTCATGTTTTTTTGGTGTAATTGTATATGTTATTATTTCTCTAATTTCATTTTCCAGTTGTTTTTTGCTAATATATAGAATTCAACTAATTTTATGTTTTGACCTTGTATCCTTCAACCTTGATAAATTCACTTATTTATTCTAATATTTGCTTTGTAGATGCCTTAGTATTTACTGAATGGATGCCATCTGTGAGTAGAGATGTGTTTTATTTCTTCCTTGTCATTCTTAGTGCTTTTTATTCTTTTTCTTGCCTTATTGTACTTGCTAGGACTCCAGTTCAATATTGAAGTGGTACAAATGGATATCCTTATATAGCTTCTGATCTTAGAAGGCCAAAACATTCAATATTCAACATTTCATCATCAAATAGGCTATTAGCCACAGAGTTTTGGTGTTTCTTGTTTATTTTCTTTTTGTAACCAACTTTTATCAGGTTCAGAAAACTGCTGAAAGCTTTTTCTTTCTAATCATGAATGAGTATAGAATTTTGTGGAATGATTTTTCTATATTTACTGCAATAATCATATGATTTTTATTTTGTCCTTTATTATTTTAATGTGGTGATTTATTCTGATTTTCAAATGTTGAGCCAACCTTATGGTCCTGTGATAAACTCTGATTGGTTGTGATGGATTGACCTTATTGTGTAATTCTGCATTGGTGTTATTAATATTTTGTTAAGGATTTCTACGTCTAAGTTCATCAGGGATATTCGTTTGTCATTTTCTTTTTGCATAATGTCATTGTCAGATTTTGAGATAGGATTATATTGACCTCATAAGATATATTAAAAAGTATTCCCTTCTCCACCATTTTCTGAAAGAGTTATGTATATTATTCCTTATTTAAATGTTTGATAGAATTCACCCATGAAGTTACCTGAGCTTAGATGTTTCTTTGTGGGGAGGTTTTAAATTATGAATTCAATTTAACAGTTGATAATTAATATTAATATAATAAATATATTAATATGATTAATATTAAGATCATCTATTTTTTCTGTCAGTTTTGATAATTTGTATTATTCAGGGAATCTATCAATTTTATCTGTTATCAAATGTATTGGCATTACTCTTTTAAAAATATGCCCATATTATCTTTTTAAGACTTGTAGAATCTATAGTGGTCTCTTTTATTCCTGATAATGGTCATCTGTGTTTTCTCTCTTTTTCTTGAAACATACTCATGGTGGTGGAAGATAGCAAAGTAGGTTGTCAGTCCTTTTCCAAGACACAAAGAAGAACCTTCTAGCTCCTTGTAGAAGCTAATAAACTTGGGGGCGGGATAGGGTGGAGAAAATTCAGTCCACCTGTTTATCTCTTCTTCAATTCCTTAGAGACTAGAGACCCTGTGTGTCATCAGGGACATTATAGACTCACGGACCAGCTCCAGGGGTTTAAGGCTCTCTGAAGGCAAGCCTTCTCTAGGATCCTCCTCATTCCATTCCTTGCCTTAGGGCTCGTCGACGTTGCCCTCAAAGTTTTAATCAGATCCCACATGAAGGAGGTTCACAACTCTTTTGTTCATGTCCTCTAAGCTTATCTTGCCCGCTGGTTCCAACAGCTGTTAGGCTTTCAGGCAATAGATGACTGCAGTAAGAGTTGACAGTTAATAGAGATGGGGTGGGTTCAGGTCATAGTCCTTTCCATTTCAGCATCCAAACTTTTAAAATTTAAGTTTGTGAGCATTATCTAGAAAGTTCTATCCAAAGATTCACGCAATATTTGTAGTATTGCCGACAAGCTCTGGAATCGCTTCTTGTTTTTACTCTCCATGCATCTCATTAATATGGTCCCAATTGATTTGCAAAGGAACAGAAAAACTAATTCAATTGTTTGCACTCTTAGAACAGGAAACCCTTTTCCTTTGTTCTTTCATAAATTTTAAAGAAATGTTCTTATTAACAGTGACTAATCAAGAGGCATGGTTATCTAAAATTCTCTCTCAGTTTGACCCTTCTTTAAACATCACTGAAACCACTGAAAAATACTTTATTCTAAGCACTTCTGCTTTTCGAATGCCACTTTTTTTGCTTCTATTTCTCTTCTCTCTTTGTGATAAGGTCGTTTACATAAAAATGAAATCTTAAGATGGTTTATCAATATGTTATGATCATTTTCACCTGCAGCAGAGAATATTCTCACATCTTTTGTTGTTGCCATGGCAGCAATTATGCTATCAAAAGAAGAGAATTAAGATTTCAGTTAGGATAGAAATTAGGTTGGGTAGATAATGTTGAAGAAAAGATGCTTACTATTTATACCCTAAGGAAAACAAAATACAAATCAGTAAGTAATTAGTCATTTTGCTTTAAGAATATCTATAAGAATGTGAAATCAAATTTGCAGCCATTTGTGTGCATTTTGCCCAGACAGTAAAGCTAACAAGAGTGTCATTCTGTGCTCTGACTGGTCTACAATCTTTGTCAATTGCATTGACCTAAAAATTTGCATTGACTCTACCTGAATATACTTATCTTTTAATGAGCTAACCCATAACTGACACTGTAGTTCTTCCAGCAAGGTAGGGCAATTCCATCTGTTCATAAAACTTCTCACTTAAAAAAAAAATTAATCTTGATCAGCCATTTATTATGGAAGTCACAGTTATGTAATCACGTCCTTAGTGTCTCTGAGACTTGGGAGATTCTTTTTTCCAGTTTTCCAGTAAAGCGCATCCATTGTTATGTTTCCATTATCTTCCAAGCTAGAAATGAGTAATTGTCAAATAATATAGTATTAGATATTGACAAGAAGTAATTTGAAGGTAAACTATTTTGTAAAGTGATAGAGGAACTCACTTTAAATGCAAAGGTAATCACAAAATTTAACCTGGAGAGGAGGCAGAGTAGGGAATACTTATGACCAGAATATTTTAAAAATCATTGTCAGAAACCAAACACAAGTCTACTTAATGGACTTTAAAAAATTTTCTCTTTTTAAGTTCCTTTGCTACAAGTTCTTTTTATCTTTTAGACTGTGGCTAGTTCAGTACTTGGATCTTTGCCATTACGTAACTTTCTTTCTAATATTTTTGTATTTACCCTCTGAAGAATTCATCTGCTCTGCACATCCTGAGAGATGGGTGCTTTGGGCAGAGGAGGGATGAATAAAGGCATTTTTTTCTCATCATTTTCTTGCCTTCCAGAGAAGTTGATTTTCTTCAGTGAATTGCAATTAACTAGGGGCTGAGCAATCTGGCAATGCTACGGTGCAGAATATTATGGAATGCCATTCTGTAGATGTTTTTAGAAATGGGGGGAAGGATAAGCATGGTATAATGGAAGGAGCTATGGGTTGAGGGTTTAATAGATTTCAGTTTCTGTGCTAAGTAGTTTACATTACATTACAATAATGTAGTGGTCACAGGCTTTTGTGCTGGGCAGTCTGGGGTTGGGTCTGAATTCTCTACTTAGTGTTTGTTATGGGATGTTAGGCAAGTTATTTGACATATCTCTGCACCTTATGCCCTTATCTAATAAGAAATTAATAATTTATCAACCTCAGAGGCTTGTTGCAAGGCACATAGTGAGTACTATATAACACTCGATATTATATTTAATTCTTAAAATAAGCCTATAAGGAAAGAATTATTATTATTCCCATTCTAAAGATGACAAAACAGATGATTAGGGAGGTTACAAAACTTGTCCAAGGTCACACTCCTAGTTCCGTGGCAAGATGGAATCTGAACCTAGGCCTGTTTGACTTTAAAGTCATTGTTCATTATGGCTCATACCAAATGTGGCTCTGCTTCTAAGTAACTCTGTGCTATTAGGAGAGATATTAATAGTTAATCC
>NW_012137080.1:828466-829719 GCF_000956105.1 Propithecus coquereli | reverse complement strand
TTCGTTTAATTGTGCTTTGATCTTAGTTATTTCTTTTCTTCTATTTGGATTGGGATTGGTTAGCTCTTCCCTTTCCAAGTCCTTGATTCTATTTATTAGGTTGTCAGTGTCTGATCTTTCTGTTTTTTGGATATGAGCGTTTATTGCTATTAGTTCCTGAAATTGTAATAGACATTAAATATAATAGATCACATAAAGTGCTTAGCAGAGTGCCTGGCTCATAGGACATGCTAACCGGTAGTTAGCAGGTAGGAAGTGCTCAGTGTTACGAAATGAGATTAAAAAAATGGAACATTTAAGTTTTGTTTTTTGTAAGTAATTCTGATCCAAGGTGATAGGAAAGTCTGACTTTTCTTTTTCCTAAAATCAGATTTGGAAATTTTCTGGGATTCACATTGTCTCTATCTACCATTAATTGTGGACAGTCAAGAGCATCATATGTAGTCAGATTTTGATATTATTTTGCCAGAAATGTTGGGTTTTAAGCTCAGATAATTGTCCTTTAAATATGTGCTGAATTTCTTAATTTGTATATGCCTAGGGAGATTCACAGAATTAAAACATCGTTCCCACCATTGAAGATTTTCAGATGAGTCAAGGAGTTTACAAGTTATAGTCTAAGGTGTGTAATTAAGGGGCACAGCTTGTTAAACATCGTTTTGTCCTAGAGCTAAACAAATGGTCTTTTCTCTGCAGGAGTTCACATTCTCACAGATAATATTTATGCACAGAAACACAGATAGGACGTAAGATCAAGGGAACAGGTACCAAACAAATCATCTAGTTGCATTTGTGGGTGTGGCTTGCCCAGAGAGGTGGTTTTCATTGGAAGCCTTGAATTAGAAAACAATGGGTAGGAAAAGAAACTTGATGAGGTTCATGGAGGAACTAGGGTTTTCTAAAACGGGTCAGTGATGGAGTCAAAAGGGCCTGATGATTTGTGGAAAGAAAGAAGAACATATTCCTGGTCCAAAATATAACCTTGGGAGAGGGCATCAGTGGCAGTAAAAATGAAAGGAAAAGGGAATATTGAGCTAATTTGCCTAAGAATAAGAGCAGGAGAGTAGAAAGTACAAACACACAATTTTTTTTTTATGTCAGCATATTATGGGGGTACAGATGTTTAGGTTACGTATGTTGCCCTTGCCCCCCCTTCTCCCCTAAGTCTAAGTTTCAAATATGTCCATCCTTCGGGTGGTGCGCATTGCACTCTTTGTGTATGCAAATACCCGTCCCCTCCTCCCTCCTCCCCC
>NW_012137080.1:824710-825922 GCF_000956105.1 Propithecus coquereli | reverse complement strand
CTCAGTTAAAAAATGGGGATAATATTATAAGAATAATACCTACTTTAAAGGTAGATATTATCTATTAGGTTGAATATTAGAAGTTGTGGTTGTTTGGCAAAGTAACTCATTAATTGCTTTAATTAATGAATTAACCGATTATCACCTATTATCATAACAATGCCATAAAAAGTGGAATCCTGAAAAAGTAGGACTACAAATGGATGCCATTTGATGGAAACACACACAAATTGTTCCATAGTTAGGAATCCTGATTGGCCGTATTGGTTCTTTATGATTAGATACTAGGGGATAAGAGAGTGTGTGTGTGTGTGTTTGTGTGTGTATGTGTGCGTATATGTTTTGATGGTGAGTTGGTAAGAATTTCTTAAAAGATGAACAAAGTTAAAGAGAAATTTGGGATCAGTCAAACTATGAGGTAGTAACTATTCATATCACTGTAATAACCGTTGGTCGTCCAATATAAAACCCAATACTGGCCTGGGGGAATAATTTTTCTGGGTCTTCGTACCTTTAATTATGTCCCTGTGTGAGCTGTGCAGGGATCTAATCTCTTTTCTGAATGTGACAATTTTCCTTTGCAAACTAAAATTCAAAGAGAACTGTAATCTTGTATGTTGCTATTCATCAAAAGATGACTTTGTGAATAATACTTGAGATAAGCATTTTTAAGGATTAGGCATATCTTGGGTTATTCCTAAATGTATATAAAATAACTCAAAATATGCATATAATCTTTGTTCAATTTGATAGATAGCATCTGAAAGTTCTGTCCTTGAATTATTATCTGAAAGCCCTCTTCTTCAATATATCTATAGTTTGGCCTTGAATAATTTTTTGAAGCAAAATAATGCCCTTGAATAGTTATTCAAGGTGGTCTATGTGTTAAAAATAGCTTTTTCTGGGTTCTCACCTATAAATAAATTTTCCATTTTATTTCCCCTGGTTTTGCCATGCTAACAAATGTGCGACCTCTGTAAAAGTGTGGATGTGTGTTTTATGAATATGTCCCTTGATGCTAATATTGGTACAGTCGATTTGCAGTAATTCCTCTGTTGAAGTATCCACCACTAGCAAAACACAGACACCCATTGTATTATAAAAATACATTCAGAATGTAACAAGTGGAATTCTACAGCTTTCTGTGGGATAGATTACATATGAATGGTTCAAGGAATCATGGAAAATCTGGTATAGCAAGAATGGTTTATG
>NW_012137080.1:812588-821980 GCF_000956105.1 Propithecus coquereli | reverse complement strand
TGGTCCAGTTTCTTTATATTTTTGCCAGCATTTGATATTGTCATTAAGATTTATTTTAGCCATTCTGAAAGATGTATAGTGATATCATATTGTGCTTTTCATTTGCATTTTCCTGATGTCTAAAGGAAGTCAAATATATTTTCGTGTGCTTATTTGCCATCTTACATCCTGTTCAGTGGAATGTTTCTTTATGTCTTTTGCCTATTTTCTAACTGGATTTTTTTTTAACTGCTATTTTGAGTGATCTTTATATATTCTAGATACTAGTCCACTGTCAGACATGTGGTTTACAAATATTTTCTCCCACTCTGTAGCTTGTCTTTTCATCCTCTTGATGGGATCTTTCATTGACCAAAATTTTTTAATTTTGATAAGATACAGTTTATTATTTTTTTCTTTCATGGTGTCAAGTCAGAACCCTTGCATAGCCTATGTCCCATAGATTTTTTTCTTATTTTTCTATAAAAGTTTTACACCTTTACATTTTACAGTGACATCCATGGTGTTTTGTTTGTTTATTTGTTTTTAGTTAATTTTTGAATAAGGTATGAGGTTTAGATTCATATATATTTTTTTTCCAATGAAAGTCCAATTGCTTGAGCACTATTTGATGAAAAGCTATCTTTCTTCCATTAAATTGTCTTTACACCTTTGTAAAAATCAGTTTGGGTTATTTGTGTAGGATTATTTGTGGGTTCTCTATTATGTCCCCTGGAACTATGTGTTTGGTCCCCCTCCATCAGTACCATACTATCTTCATTACTGCAGCTTTATATAGGCCTTAATACCAGGTAGAGCGATTCTTTCCACTTTATCCTTATTGTCAAGATTGTTTTAGTTATTCCAGAGCCTGTGCCTTTCTATATAAATCTCATAATAAGCTTGTCTATGTCTATAAAAGCCTTGCTGAAATTTTGATAGGAATTGTATTAAACCCATAGATCAATCTGGGAAGAACTGACATCTCTATGATGTTGAGTCTTCTCATCCATAAACTTCTATTCTTTTAAGTCTTCTTTGATTTTTTCATTAGCATTTCATAACTTTCGACATACATATCCTATAGATATTTTGTTAAGTGTAAATCTAAGTATTTCATTTTCTTCAGAGCAATCATAAATGATGTGACATTTTAATTTCAGTTTCTATATGTTAGTATATAGAAATGTGACTGATTTTTGTGTTGGGATGGTTTTTTAAAAAGTTTTTTATGACTCAAAAATCTCTTGTAGTATTATATTGTACCTATTCATTAGTTAAGTCATTCAAAAGATATTACTGGCAGCCTTCTCTATTCCAAGAAGTGTTCTTGATGATGGGGACAGAACAATAAAAAGAAACAGATAAAGATGCAAGTTCACCATAAACACACTTGTACTTGAATGAAGTTGGGTTTATTAACTTGTTACAATGAGGGAAACACCACACCATGGGGAACTGTGGGATGTTTCAATAGGAGGTTTTTGTTAAGACTTACTGGATTTGAGCTTGTATTATGTGATTTGGGGGAAGTTTCAAGGAAATGTGGTTTTGCTCTTGATCGGGTACTATGAGAATGTCAAAACAATTCTCACAGTAGTCAATCAAGTACTTTAATGACCTTAATATTCTTTTTAAAAAAATAAAAAAAATTATATATATATATATATATTTAGAAATGGGGTCTCACCATGTTGCTCAGGTTGGAGTGCAGTGGCTATTCACAGGCACAATCATAGCTCCCTGCAACCTTGAATTCCTGGGTTGAAGCTATCCTCCTGCCTCAGCCTCCTGAGTAGCTGGGACTCCAGGTGCATGCCCAGTTCTTAATATTAATAATTTTATGTGGAAGGTGAAGGGAAAAAAGTGAGACTGAAGTTGAAATTGATAGAGACAGAGCAGTTACTCATGTTAGTATGAGCAGGAGAATGTTTAACAGTGTTCTCCTTTTATTTTTCTCTTCTCAGACACAATTGCAGAGTGATCTTGTTTTTGTCTTGATCTATCACATCAAAAAGTAGCCTTGCCTAATGTTGGTGTTCTATAAAATTGTCTATATTCAAAAGGAGAATGCCATGGCCCAGCTGTTAGAGCCAGGACAGCTAAGCAGATAGTATGCAGGAGCTGCTTTGTCTTTCTTGCTGTTTTATACAGTCAGGGACAGCCCTTCTGACAAGAGGACACTTGACCTGAAACCTGGAAGATATGAGAGAGTGAGTCCTGGGACATCCGGGGGACAATATCCAGCCTTGGGAAGCAGCACGTGCAAAGGCTCTGCAATAGACATACATTTGGCATATCTAGGAACAGGAAGAAGGCCAGGATAGGGCTGGAGCAAAGTGCATGAGATGGGAGTGTTGGGAGACCACGTCGGGAAGGTAGTAGTGGTTCAGATCACGTGGGGTCTTGTAGGCAATTGGAATGGCTTATGCTTAAGAAACCCTTGGATTGTTTTGAGTAGATATGGCTACATAAAAACCAGACATTATTTTAAGTAAATAGTATGCTCGCCTGCAAACAGAAAACATTTATCATTATTTCTGACATTTATTCATTCAACAAATATTTATTGATACCTACTATGTTCCAAGTGGCTGCTCTAGGCCATGGGTGATATAGCAATGAGTTAGATGGACAAAGTACCCCCAGCCATGGAGCTTACACCATAGTAAGTGCGACAGGCAAAACATGAACAAATAATGTAACTTCAAATAGAGATGATAGATGTAACTACAACAAAAAGTAATACAGGGTAATAGTATTAAGAATTTTAGGGAAAGGGGAGTTATTTGCATAGGATGTTCTGGGAAGAACTCCCAGAGAAATGACATCTGAGAAAAACACTTGAATACTACAAAAGAATCATTATAGCATGTGTAAATATCCTGGCATGGGGAAAACCTGGTATGTTTGAAAAATGGTGTAAAAGCTGGTGAAACTAGAAAATCATGAAGAAAGGAAGAGTGCTAGGAAGTGATAGGGTGAGAAGTTCCTAGTATAGCAAGAAGTCATTAGAAGGTTTTAAGAAAAGAAATGACATAACCTGATGGAAGTTTTAAAAAGATCACGGTGCCTGTAGAGCAAAGAACGGATGGAAGAGGATGCTATTGTAGTGATCCAAATGAGAGAACCTAGGGCTTCGATCTAAGTCATGGGATAGATTTTGTGGGAGATATTTAAATTCAGGATAAATTTTGGAATTTCAGCTTTCAGGACTTGTTTGTTATATTCAGTGGGTCTCAACGGGGCGTGATTTTTCAACGCCAGGGGATATTTGAAAATGTCCGCTGACATTTTTGGTTATAATGACTGGGGGAGGTGCTACTAGCATGTGGGGGTCACGGATGCTGCTTTAGCATCTACGATGAACAGGACAGTCCTCACCCTGCCCCAACAGGAATTATTAACCCCCCCAAAATGTCAACAGTGCCAAGGTTGAGAAATTCTGGATTAGAAGTTGTGGGAGAGGATTGATGATGATTCCTAGGTTTGGGGCAATCAGCAATGGGAGAATGATGTTTATTAGTCATTCATCTTTGTGATGGGG
The DNA here is from genome assembly GCF_000956105.1 of Propithecus coquereli. Lineage (NCBI taxonomy): Eukaryota > Metazoa > Chordata > Mammalia > Primates > Indriidae > Propithecus > Propithecus coquereli. The sequence goes on along the minus strand of NW_012137080.1, from coordinate 818,454 downwards.
AAGAGTGCTGGAGGAACAGTTATGTATCAGGACTATTGGGTACAACACGATAGATGAGGGAAATTGTAGGTATTTCTCTTGACTTTTTGCCATAGTTCTAGATTCCTCTCTTTTTTCTTTTCTGTAAACAGTAGTTTTGTTAAAGTCGGATGGTTAGATTCTGGAGATGAGCAATAGGTGACTTGTTTACCCCAAGCTCAGAGGGATGTGAGCTTCTCATGATTTCACTTGCAGGGTTTTCTGGTGTTTGTATTTCTGGGTTCATTTATTTAACAATGAGCTGGAGGCTTTCCCCTGTGAATGGAGGCAAGTTGAACAAATTCATGGAGAAACATGGAAAACTAAACTCTCAGGCAAGAGAATGCTACCCGTCTCCTGGAAATTCTCCTGGGATAATAGTGACAGTAGCTGATATATCTTTCCTAGGTATTCTGGGTGGTAGATGTGGAGGTATCGGAAATCAATTAATTAGCTGACAAATGTTTCAGGTCCTGCTATGGACTAGGACCTGGGGTTAGAGATTGGGAAATTTGTTGAGTAAGTGGTGACAGAACGAATGAACAAATAAGCAGGTGATGAGAGATAAGATGGACAGGGCAAATTAAACCAGATTGTGGGAGATGTTAAATGTACAAGGTATCAGAAGTTTTTCTGAACAGTGAATTCACCTGAAAAACTGATATTTCTATGCTTGAACTCAAATCTCAATTGTAGCCAGGAAATTCTAGGAAACGGAAAATAGAAAAAGAAATGACTGTTTTCTCTCTTTTGCATGGTGTTTCTAGCTTATAAAGGTAGAATAAAAATGTTAGATAGATATATCTGAACTAAGTACAAGGTCTGGCTGTTGTGCTTCGATTTTGTGTATCCAGACTTTTCAAAGCTGTCCTTTTCATTTAATCAAAAATTTAATCTACCTTTAAATAAATGGTAGAATAGACACCGTGCAATACAAGTGTGTAATTTTTGAGCAGTAACTATATTTTTGAGCTTTGCTATTTCTGTAAGTATTAATTCCATAATGAAAGAAATCTATGGTTCCTGAGATTCCCCTTAATTCAGAGTTATCAATGCCATGTTCCTTGGTGGAAAGGAATTTGATAGTTAGGAAATTGTCAAATGAAGTTTTGAGTTCTCCTACAATTCAGAAAGGGTTACTTACACACAGTTCCTTTTAAATGGTAGCTGTGACTGCAGAAGCCCCCAGGCTACTTTGCAAAACTGTTGAGATTTTTTCAAAGACTGCTTTGTTTTCGGCGCCATCCCTGCACCAGGAACACGTAATTCAGCACATGAATATAAAATGTGCTATATTCTGTTCGGCATGACTTAGCTTCTCCAGACGTATACCAAACGCATCTTTGAAATGGTGGATTCTCGTGTGGGCTGCGTTGCGCACCTACCACTGTTCTGAGCTTTGCTGGGGTCAGGAAGGCGCCAACCATGAGTTCTGCGCAGAAGGAAACTTCTGCAAGTTCTATGTCAAGGTACCTAGTGTGTCTTTCTATAAATAGCAAGTGATAATACAAACCATAAAAATATGTGTAGACAAGGAAAATATTACCTGACTGAGGACACTTTTTGAGTTATAAGAGAGATATTTTTGGCCTTTTTCCACACAAACCAATCAAGGCTTGTTCAGAAAGAATACACTTTGTGCATGAGTGAGTTGTTTATGATTTTTTCCGAATGTGTTCTTTCCACAATGTTTGTTTCCACTTGTCTTTACCAAATGCTATGAATGTTCATGAAACCATATCATCAAATCACTTTTTTGAATGTTGAGCACACAATTCAAGTGTTAGATCACTAATCTGAATAATGAACATAGAATTAAAATTCCCTGGTAATTGGATCAGATGAACTGCTTATTTAATCACATCATATGAATATCATAATTTATCATTCAATCTAAAATACATGAGAATTCTGAAAGTATTGATGTTGAATAATTAGTTCACATCATTGTAAAAGTATCTATGGCACGTTGCCTGTTAAAGCGTATTCCCAGTATTGCTGCGTACACAGTAAAGCAAGACTTAAGATTTATCTGTGTTTGGGTGTGTTTATCCCACCTTCACACAAGCGTCTTATATTTCCCAATCACTGTCTGTGATTAGAAATCCTCACCACATGCTCAGAATGTGTTCCCATTTTTAGAGAGAGTACAACACATATCAGTTTTTCATGAATATAAAATAAGCTGGGAACAAGAACTAACAAAGGAATATTGAACTGCTCATTGGTTTTAAACAAGATACAATAAGGCATCCCCAAAGAGCTGCTTCTGTAGTTTCGGGTATATTCTCAGCTCAAGTGGGTAGCAGAGGAAAGACACCTGCTCATCCAGTTGCTGGTTGAAGAGCTTTTGTTTCATTATGGGGAAGTAAAATAGGCCCCGGGGTGTCCTTTACAGTTTTCTATATTCTTCTGGGTTTCACTTTTCCCCACTTGAATAAAGAGAGCTGGCTTTCTAGCCTCTCTCTTTCCATACTTTCCTTCCACTCTCTAATCATTACCTCCTGGATTGATTTCTGTATCTGGTAGAAATGTTCGTTGGGCCTGGAGTATGAGTACTTACCATCTGCCATTGAACCACTTGAGAAATGGCTACAACCAATTAACATGGGAATCTAAATTCAGTGATCATACTGGTGGCACAGCAAATTACTGGAGATTTCTCTTGTGTGTATTAGTACAAAGGTTTATGGGTTGCAAATCCTAAAGCACACATTTAAAGCCTAAGGCCACCTCCAAGATAAATTCCTCTGTGTTTTCATTTTTTTAAATGTGTCATATGACCTGAAGAAGTGGCTTATGAAGATACTAAAAAACGTGGAAAGCTAGGGGCATAAGGATATCTAGAATAGCTTGTTTTATAGCCATGATGTTTATTATTAGTATTATCAAAAGTGCTAATGATGAAGTTCTAACATAACAACTTTCTGAAAGTTTGTTTAGAAAAAGAGAAATAAGTTAAGATAATAATGCCATAGTCATCTAAGTGCTTTTTATTTGTTATTATTGTTGTAATTTTTAAGAGACAGGGTCTTGCTCTGTCACCCATTCTGGAGTGCAGTGGTACAATCATAGCTCACTGCAGCCTCAAACTCCTGGCCTCAAACAATCCTCCCATCTCGGCCTCCCGAAATGCTGGGATTACAGACATGAGCCACTGTGCCCAGCCTCTAAATGTTTTAACATATAAAACATTTGGAAAAAAAACTCAACATGTCCACACTGTTTTTAAGGCAGGATGTGCAGGTGGTAAAAGCTCACTCAAGCTACAGAGACAAGAGAACCAGGATCAACCTCTGGAAATTTATTTATTATCCCAGAGACTTAACTGCCTTATAAGTAGAATAGGAATAATATCAGTAATTATCTAAGATGTTTGTTGTAAGGACTACATGTAAATCACCTCACCTCAGTCTAGCTCAGAGTGAGTACCACGGATGTTTATTACTTTACTGCGTCGCTCCTTTTCAGAAGGACACACTCAACCTGATCCCAGCCATTTTCCAGCCATATTCATTATGTAGTTCAATTTCCCAGTAGTCAGATTAAGTCTGTACTTGGGGCAATAGAAAACTAGAGGTACAAATATATTTTGGAATGAAGTTGAGATATGCATATTTAAGTAAAGAAGTATTTTAGGATAATCATATATATTTTTTTAACTTTCTCTTCCTTTTTTGGCTCAGTGTTATTTTTATTTTGAATGATACATGGCGGGTGATGTGGGGAGATACAAAACAAGCTTTTAAGCACTTATAACCCTGGTCGGGCATGTGACAAAGGTCCCACAAGCACAGAGGGACTGACTGGGAGGTCGGGGCCACAGGAATGGTTTCTGCAAACAGCAGGGCTCTGGGTGAGGGAGCCGAGGCAGGATCCACATGGTGACAAGGAGAACCGTAGTTTCTGCCTCTATCTGTACTTGTATGTGAGGAGCAGGGATTTTGTGGAGTGGAAGCTACTTTGACCTGCTTTTATGTCTTGGCTCTGCCACTGAAGTTCTTTCAGCTCAAATAGTCTATGGCTTCTACTTTCTATTTGCAATAACACCAAGTTTCAGATTAGTGCTGGCAAGATGGGGGAGAGCAACTGAGCAGGAGTGGTCTGAATACAGTGGAGGAGGGAAGTAGGAGAGGAGTCTGGAGAGAGGGAGAAAGGCCTGGGGAAAACAAGTAGAAGAGAAGAAAGAGAGAGAGGGGGCAGGGAGGGTAAGAAGAGAAAGGACAGTGAGCGCCAGGGAAGGAGAGGGGAGCCACAGAGCCAGGGAGGGCCGGGTGAGAGCACAGCTCAGCATCAGGCAGACCTATGGGTGCGCATCTTGGCTCTGCTCTTTCCTGGCCTGGTAACCTTGGGCGACCTGCTGCATCTCTCCAAAGCCAAAGGACCTTTCAGGAGGGTTCATCGTATCTTCCTCGCAAGGAGGTTGGGAGAAATAATTCAGACAATACACACGTGCTGGTTTAGTACTCAATAAATAATAGTGGCAATAAAGGTGGATGATGCAGATGACATGATAATGATGACGATGAAGGGAAAAATGAAAAGGATTTCAGAAGTAAGAAAAATAGAGATATAGAGAAGCAGCCCAGGGACTAGGGAAGTAGAATGTGAGGAATGAAAATGGAAAAGGCAGACATGGAAGAGAGATTTGTTTTTGATCGCCAGGTGGGCTTCATTGAAGTTTTGTCCCCGGCCCTCCCCAAAGGACACCATCTCTTTCTCATTCCTATGGCCATGCCCTTCCACTGGTACGTATTTGCCATTTACCTCTTCATTGGGTGGCAGAGGTACTCACTCCTCATGCGTGTGACATCTGCCCCCTTCTTCTTTTCCTTTAGGAGAGAGAATTGCATCTTACACTTGAGTCTTTTGGTAGCAGGAGTTGAAATTTGATTGAGGACAGAATCCAGGACCATTAGTTAAGCAGACAGGAGACGGATATATGCTTATCCTACTCTATATTAATCTTTTCAGAACATGCCAAAAGCAAAGAAATTATTTCTGATTCCTCTTTCCCTCACCTATCTGATAATTTTACCTCCAAAACATGCGCTAAATTCACCTGCTCTCTGTTTCTACTGCTATCACACTATCACAGAGATTTCTATAATGACTTTCGCTTCTGTTTTTGCCCCCTTCAATCTTTCACAAAGATAAAATCGTCCCCTCCAACATTAAACCTCTCTAATGGCTTCCCTTTGTGCCATGTGTAAAATCTAAACCCTTCCTCCTTGTTTACAAAGCCCTACATCATCGCCCCTTGGACCTTTCCGATTTTATTCTATTTTTTTCCTCACAATCTACCCTCGAGCCAAACTGAAAATGTTTTTCTCCATGTTTCTTGAAGTTGCTGAGGTTTGTTTTTTCCCCTTCAGGGCCTTTCGAATGGCTGTTTCTTTTCTTTCTTATCTTCATAGCCTGATTCTGTTATGTCTTTCTCATTTTAGCTTAAAAGTCACTGCCTGAGGGGCTTTAGATCACCACTCCATGTAAAAGTCATCCGATCTTTTGGATTGCAGTACACTAGCTTGTTTCTTTACATGGGCTCTTCTTACTTCCGGTTTTTCTGATACGTGTATGTGGGCATATGTATGTCTGTATGTCTCCCTGTCCCTGAAATTTTAGCTCCAGGAGAGCAGAAGCTTTGCTCATCTTGTTCACAATAACTTTCTCCAGTGCCAAGAGATGTATCCAGAATATAATATGAACTCAATAAATATTTTGGTGAATGCTGTTGAATTAATGATTCAGCCTCTGAATACAGAATCCTTGCCAACATTTGAAATTCTTTATAGGTAATCAGCATTCCATTCCAGCCAATAACTCTGAAAGCCTTCCAATGCTTCCC
>NW_012137080.1:805223-808557 GCF_000956105.1 Propithecus coquereli | reverse complement strand
CTTGCATTTGGGATTTTCTACTCCACGTATCATGAGTACAGGAAAGCTACTTTCCCCTTGTCCTTCAGAGAGTAACTGTGTTAATAATAATACCACTAAATTCTGTAAAGAAGGCCTCTTTTAAATGCACCTATGTTGCCTGAAAGAAGCAACCGTCATCAATTAACATATCATGTTAGCTAGTTTTCTCTCACCCAGAATCCTTTGAGAGAATAGCACACAGAACAAGTCACTTTTGATTGGGAAGAGAATAGAAGAGATATATAATTCATGGTGTATGAACCTCCTTTTCTTTAATGAAATGTCTTAACTGAGGGTCCTGCGATGCATTGGAACCTGAGGGATAAGATATCAAATGGAGGCCAGGCGCGGTGGCTCACGCCTGTAATCCTAGCTCTCTGGGAGGCTGAGGCAGGAAGAACGCTTGAGCTCAGGAGTTTGAGGTTGCAGTGAGCTATGATGACACCACTGCACTCACTGTACTCTACCTGGGGCGACAAAGTGAGACTCTGTCTCAAAGTAAAAAAAAAAAAAAAAGTATCAAATGGAAATGAAGAAAGAATGCAAAGAAACAGAGAAACCGAGCCACTGGAAAAATTCTCTTTTCATAATATTTTTTATAAGAAAACCAAAATTAACAGCTGGTAAAGGTCAGAGGTAAAGGGTCACCAGAGTGGCAAGAGGCATACAGAGTGTGTCTGAGAAGGTTTTAAGGATGAATTCCCTTGAGTAGAGTTCTAAAGTATGAAAAGTAACATGATGGGTGTACAGATGTGTGTTTGTCACAAGACTGAGGAACCAAATTATCTGTCTACTTATCATTCAGGTTTTTAGCATTTTTTGGTTGTAATCAAAGTAAGCTACGTAGATTCACATGTGGGGGTGCAAAGAGAATTAGAGAAATGAGATCCCACATGAATCATTCAAGATAAAACACTATTTTTACTAGAAACGTCTGAAATATCTTGAGACAATAGTGTGTCAATTTTATATTTGTTAACAATTTCGGAGCTATGGATAACTGCTTCGGTGGGGAGAGAGAGAGAGATAAATATGGGTTCAATCAAAGAAAATAATCTATTGATTTCACGTAGTTTAGCAAATTCAGAAACTGCTTAAGCCGTAGACACAGACTGTTTGACTACATCCTCCTGGTTATGAGGCTGCAGAATCCTGTGTCTAGAACACTGTTTTTATTTCCCTGGGTGATTCCAACAGGCTTGGACTTGCTCAGTATTTCCTTGGGAGTTCACTTCTAGGACACAGAGCTTCTCTGTAAAGGGATGCAGTTAACACAGAAAATCATGGCTTGGTGTAGGTACAGCTGAACCTGGATCAGGGAAGATGAGGATGATACCACTTAAGAGTATGGTCTTCAGAGAGCTGAGAAACAGATGCCACCCTGTTTTTCTTAAACGTCAAGGCCAAACTTCAGTGAGGACAGAGTCATTTAATATTCAAGTGTCCAGGCTAGAGTCCATCTCTTGTAATTATATTATTTGTACTTAAATTCCTTCGAAGGAGTATAAAAGGTCTAACATAAAAGCATAAACATAAAGCATAAAAGGTCTAACTTCCTCTTCCTGCCCAATTTCTTTCCCTCATCTATCCTCTTTATTTCCTGTGTTTGTGAGATGTCACTGTATTATGGTGAACTGTTTAAATATTAACGGTGTCTTGTCAAACAGATTAGGTTGTTATTTGATTTATGGAATCTTTAGAAATGAAAGGTAATCCAGTATTTAAAAGTTTTTAGGTATTTCAACATACTGCTTGAATTAGGAAATTAGATATTATATACACAAGGCTTTATTTTCTTACCCATACAGATTTATCTAAATACTTTAAGCAAGTATTTTTTAAAAATTTCTATAAACTGAACTTTGAAAATGGAACAAGATTTTTAGGGGTGCTCCTAATTTGTAGATGCCCTGAGATAAATCTTCTTACAAAGCCAGCGGCTGTCATCTATTTATCTATTTTCAAAGTTTGGATTTTGTACGTAAGTATCACTAAATATATTCACCTATGAACCAGAAGTTGCAGAGAAACTTACATACCCTTTAAATTTCTCCAAAACCTTTTTATTGGTCTTTAGCCTTAGCCAGATTTTCAAGAAAAAAGGGATAAAAAGCAAGAATTGGAGTTAAGCATCAAATTCATAAATTGAAAAATATGAAATATATTTATTGGAACATTTAGGACCCCAAAACCTAAGTTCTTTCCTTAGCAGCGGTCATCTGGCTACTGACTAGAGGTAAATTATGACTTTTTAATTTCAGTTTCATGTTAAATGAGAATTGGTTGCCCCGGGGTCAAATGATAAAAGGCACTTTGTCTAAGCAAATGATTTTAGGAACATCTTCATGTAATTAACTAGCAAATCTCTCTAAGTCACTGTTTGGTTTTTACAAATACCATACATCTTTATTTGATGGCAAAATTTGGACATCTTGCATGAGCAGCCTATGCACTAAGTTGGCCTGGTTATTAACAAGTTATATGTTTTTGGAAGAAAAGTTGGGAGGAAAGGAAGGAAGGATGTCTCTTCCAAAATTTCAAAATAGAAATTACCACCTTTTCTTGCCAATGCTCAAAACTGAGTGTGAATTGGTGGCTGCTGGACTGTTTTTGGTGTGATCTTCGGGCCAGGGTGCATGGTTCAAGATTTGCCCATAATTTCTGATCCCTAGCTCTAAACTCAGGTTTTTTGCTCTGATACAGTAGTCAGTAGAGAGGGCTGATCAAGGTAGTCTGGCAGTGTGAAAAGGTGTGAAAAAGACTCTTTGCTTCTTTCTCTTTGCCTCATATTCACGGAATCTTCTTGTATTTTTATAACTTCAGGCTAAGTAGTAGATTTTAAAGAATGTATATTTTCACTCTAAATCTGATCAGGGAAAATGTATCATTCAGAAAAAGCTCTGCATGTGTCACTGTGAATGGATCTTGACAACATAAATTTTCAATGAAAAAAGGCAAGTTGAAGAGAATTCATAAAATATGATACAATTTATAGAAATTTTAAAATAGTCAATATTTTTATGACCACATATGTAAATCACAAAAATACATTTACACGCACAAGAAGGATGAACACCAACTCCAATGAGTGGTTATTTGTGGGAAGGGAGAAAGAAGAAAGGAACATGGGTGGGCTGGGCTGAATTGGGACTGTGGCTGTATTGGATTTTCCTCACACAGGAGCAAATCTATCTGAATCAAATCTGGCAAAGATGAACGCTTAAAATCCAGGCTCATGGTAGTTTCAGTTCTTTTTCTGTATTTTTGAAATATTTAATAATGAAAAATTTACAAAATTTGTGTATCAAAATAT
>NW_012137080.1:791458-793905 GCF_000956105.1 Propithecus coquereli | reverse complement strand
AATGATGGACATAAACTTATTAGAACATTTTTTCTGTTAGAAATAATTTTGTTTATATGTCAAATTTTATGTAAATTACTCAGTCAATAAATGATAACATGTTAACTAGCTTATGTAAGACAGAAAGTACAGTATTAATGGTTTTATCACTACCACCTAGTATAACTTTAAACAATAATATGGCCTTTGCTTATTCCCAAAATGTTTTCAAGCATCTGCTTTCAGCTTCTATGTAAAAAGAATGAGATTTAGAATCCTTTAAATTTTGACATTAGTTATAAATGTGAAATGAGATTTTCCAGTATTTATATAGCTCATTTTTCCAAATTGAGTTTCAATGTGTCTGCTAAAAGCTTTTTATTTGGGAAGCCTTTTTGGAGTGGTTTAGAAATAACACTATCACATGTTTATATGTCTAAAAATTAAAAGAAAAAAAAAACCCTAAACATAGAACATGAATTTTAATTGCTGTATTGGTGTGGGATTTTGTGATTGAAAATTCATTCATGCAGCTTTTTAAAAAAGTTTACACTATTCTGTCAAATATGCAAATCGTCTTGTGGATTAAAAGTTAATCAAACTGACTCGCACTAACTCTTGGGGCCTTCATATAAAAATATTTTAAGAGTTAGTTTGGATAACTAAAGGAATTTAAAAGAGAAGTGAATTTCTTTAAAAAGTATTCCAGAAGCATTACTTTTCTTTAATAAAAAAATGGTTGTCCTTGTAATTAGTTTTAACTATTAAGGGTAAGCCTGAGATACCATGGCCCAGACAGTTTCCTATGGAGCAAATTATTTAGAAAATAGTCCAAGGGTGGTAGGTGGAGTAAAGAAGGAATTATTAGTGGATTTCATTTGTTTTATTTTTAAAAGGCAATCATCTCGGAATTATAGATGCATTAAACACTCACCTTAGACTCTAAAATTGATTAATAAATATAAAACAGTTTGAAGTAATTTTACAATATAATAATAAATGCTAACAATCTTCAACACAATATTAGGATTATAGTGGTAACACTCTCCCTTTATGCTCTAGCTAATACACGGCTTTCATTAAATACTACACAGGTCTCTGACAGAGTTAATTGTCTAAGCCTGTTCAAAAGGCCAAAAATTGCTCTCAGGGAATAAAAACATTACGCTGGGAACCGAAGACACAGATAAGAGTCTGGGCTTTAATTTAAAGAGAAGAGATGAGTGCCGGGCAGCAAACAAAGACAGTCAGTATTGGTTTGAACAGCTACAGTTTTTTTTTTTTTAATATGCTGCTTTGGATCAGTTTAAACCATTTTAGGTATGAGCAAGGCATGGGGTCAGCTCATGAGCCAAACTTGTTGAATTATGTAACTAGTACCTTAGCCATTCTCCAACATGAGGTATTTGCATGTGGGTGAACACACTGGGAAAATGAATATGGTATCAGGTTCAAAAAGGGCAACTCTTTAGGGAAGGTAGGACAAACATAGAAGCAGGAACTCTAAGCCTGAAATAGATAATAAAACCATTAAACTGGTATTCATGATAATTAGGTGTGGGGTGGGCTAAAGTTTATTCATCACTATTAAGAGGTCATTAATTAGGCAGTTGTGCAAATAAGATCACAGAAGTCTTGTTGAAATCAAAGACCTGCTTTTAAACTCTTTTGGCATTTTTTAAACAACTTTCACTGATTTCACACTCATTTATTCACTCTTCAAACATTTATTACAACACCAGCTCAGGGTTGGGTGTTGGTCAGAAATTTTGGGATACAAGAAAACGGAAAATATGACCTTGATTTTAAAGGAGGATGAACACACCAGAAAACAAATGAGTACACACCAATGAATGTGACAAGAATGAAAAAAGTATGAACTTGAGTCAAGAAGGAAGAGTCTAGAAGGGTTCCCGTGAGAAAAGAAATGACAGGGAAGGTGTTGCTCCATCTTGGAAAGAACTTTGAAGGTTGCGTGGAAGTTAGCCAGTGGATTTGGATCGAGGAGCAAGAATCTATGTTAAAGGAATGAAGCATGGGAGAACTTGCCTGTCTGGAGGAATAGTAAGTAGTAATAAAGCTGGGAACTGACATATTGTGGTAGGAAGGTAGAATATGAAGCTGAAGAAACATGCAGTTGAAGAGTCTTCTGCTTCTGTCCAGTGGCTTCAATTTTATTCTGAAGGGCGTGGGAAGGCAGGGTTGGGCTATTGTCAGAGCTGCAGTCTGACCATAGCAGGCAGAAAAGATTAGAAACAGATATGGCAAAGACAGGGCCACCAACTTGGAGACTGCTGCAGTAATCCAGGAGCAAATGACGAGGTAACAGGTCCGCCTTGTTCAACCTGTCTCTGTCCCCATTCTCAACCCATGCTTGCATTTGGGATTTTCTACTCCACGTATCATGAGTACAGGAAAGCTACTTTCCCCTTGTCCTTCAGAGAGTAACTGTGTTAATAATAATACCA
>NW_012137080.1:758919-787978 GCF_000956105.1 Propithecus coquereli | reverse complement strand
GGGGACCCTACCTGAAGGACCTCAGTGTCAGGAGGGAAAGAGGGATATAAAAAATATCCTCAATAAAATGTGATAATGACAATCATGCTATATGTAATGGTTTCTATAATAAATAGAATGATTGACTCTATGATGAATCTTTCCTAGAAAAATTTGAGGAAATCTAGGTCAGATTAATGGCAAAAAAAAAAAAATCAACATACTCGTTGAATTAAAAAAATTTCATCATATTTAATATTTTATACTAATTGTAAGCAAAGTATTCTCAAGGCAAGATCCTCAAAATACAACTGGTAAATGCTCTCATGTAATTGATTTAAATAAACATGCACCTTACCAGATATTTCTATATGGTCCCTTCCAAAGTCTGTCTTTATGCTTCATTTTTTTTTCCCATGGAAATGTTATCTTCTGAGCTAGATAATCAACTCTTCACAGAGAGGGCTATTTGGTTTTCATATATTTATTGCCCACTCTCTGGAGTTTTTAGTATAGTCCTACCTAAATGATAACAATGGTTCAATTTTTATTGAATGCTCACTACGTGTTATGGGAACATCATAAAAGGGTACTTAACCCCAAACTTAATATTTGGGTCAGGGTTACCAGGGAAGACATCTGGAGTTAGTGTCCACATTGTCAGAAATATGCAGATATAGTATATGAAGACTTATAATGCCACATATGAAAATGACTCAGATGGCATCCATCACTTCAGGCATTACAAAAAACCAAAACCCTACAGTTAATTACTAAGAAGGCTGGCAAGTCATTTTGGAATCTGAACGATGCACTATTGGCTGTCCTTCTTGGGACAATCTCAATGGAAAATACTAAACAAGTTTTTTTCCACCCAACTTTCATCCAAAGAAAAACCGCCACAAAACTTAGAATTCCATTGTAGGGGTAGATACAAAAACAGGAAAAAAAAAAAAGGATAATTTATTCTATTAATAGCTACACTTGGTGGCTAACAGATTTTCACTTAGCAATCATTAAAAATAGAACAGTAAATATTTGACATCTCAGTTTTAATTAAAATGAGCATAATGTGATACTGCAGTGATAGGGATAAGAGAGAGCCCTGATAAATCTGCGAAGAAGGACCGGTCCCAGCAGTAAATACCTATTACACCTGTTGTTTAATAGTAAATTCCCTTCCTGGAGCCCTTATTGTTTATGTTATTTGCATACTCGGTCCTCTTAGCAACTGGCTACTTGGGATTACAAAAGTTTTACTTTAACCAAAACCCTGTTTGTGGAAAAGAAGAATTTCATCTGTGTCCAGAAAACGATTCTGATAGCAATGAAGACGGGAAGAAAAATCAAGCAAACCCAGAAGCATTTAAAGCGATCATGATTGCTAAGGAGATGGAAAATACAGTCAACACATTTTAAGGGACAGTTTCACATGGCAACAGTCCAAACGTAGTCATGGAAATCTGAGCATGTGCATATGTGCGTGGTAAAGAAGGTGGTATCCTCAAGTCTGTAACAGTGAGGATAGATCCACAGGTCTGTTTCTGGGCAGCTAGGTGAACCCCCTTCTGGCTCCATCTAACCTCACTGGTTCCCACCTATCTGCCCTTTGTTGACTGCATCCTGGTAAGGATTTCTCCCACATCAGGGAGTATGGGAGAGGCTCTCTGCTCTAGGAAGGAGTTGCCTGAATTGCAGAGTCCTCTTTTTTCTGAGATGGAGGGGCTGGAATTTGACTCCCTCTTTTGCAACCTAGATTACAGGATTACTTCCTGAATCACAAATGCTCATTTGATTCCTAAAAGCCAGGTTCCAGGTGTTTGTTGGGCCAAGTCCCAGAAGATAACTGGCATTTTTTTTGTTTGTTTGTTTTCACTTCTTATCTCAGATCCATCTTCCTTCCCTCTTTCCCTGGTTCGCTGCTGTCAGTGGTAATAATAGTGTTAACAGTGACCAACATTTATCGAGTTCTCACTATATTTCAGGCACTGTTCTAAATACTTTTTCAAGTATTAAATCTTTTAGGTCTCATTAACAAGTTGAGATTGATATAGTTTCATCCCCATTTCACAGTTGAGGAAACCAAGGCAGAGCTAACAATTGGCTGGGCCTGGGGTTCAAATCTAGACAGCTCACAGTCTTTCTAAGTAGACTATGCTGACTTTCGTGTGAATCTTTGTGTTAATAGAACTACTTGTGATAATGAAGAGTGTGGAAGAAATATAATGACTTTTTATGTACCCAAAATAGCTTGATGTGAATCAAATGCTTTTTGATGATAAATGTCATGGTTCTGATAAAATCCTTCCTTGGAGGTCATAACAGCTGGTGAGTTTGTGTGTGTCGGGGCAATGGTGGTTTCTTTGCACTTATTCAACAAGTATTTGAATACCTACCACGTGTCCTAAGAAACAGAAAAAAAGAATCAGATAAGATACCTACTCTTAGCTGCCCTATTAGCTGTTAGTCCAGTAGAGGAAGCCAGACATACAAATAGAAACAAGTTGGAAAGATGCTATGAGTATACTCAACATACACGAACAATTGTGATCAAATTTATCAGAGGTAAGGAATAGGGAAGGTTTCACAGAGGAGTATACTCAGAATATACGATTAGGCAATTGTCCTGAGCAAATTATGTTATTCTAAATAATCGTTGATCTAATTAGAAATTTCTCATTGCATTTATCTTCTAACGTATGAAGAAACAAATTTCCCAGGAACTTGAGGCTGAGCTTAACTTTCCTCATCGTATCTTCTTCTTATTCAGATTACAGTTGCCAGGATTCTGTAATCTTGAAGTTTCTACACTGGTTCCAATTGTTTTCCCAATGGGTGTTTTGACACTCCATGAATATATTTGCATAATTGGCTAGGTTAGTTCTGGTGCTTTGTTGACATGGCTTGCTATTCTCAAGGTCTGAGAGAAGCTTGTGACAACCCTGAATCAACATTTTGCCCTCAGTTGTGACCTAATCATGCACATTATCTGGTGATAGATGAGAATGTCTATATTTTGAGTGGTAGCTTATGAAGGATCAGAAGTGCCCTCTGTAATATCAAGTCTTAAAACACTTCAGATGTGATTTCCAAGCTGAGAGATGAATCAACGTAAGAGCATTCCATGGTATCTAACCTGCCTCTGTTGGGCTGCAGTAGCAGGCTGTTGCAAGGCTCGAAACAGGTCTCCATCTGAAGCATCCAGCAGCGTGGCTGAAGTAAGCAGGTAGTAAGCAGAATCCTGGGAGAAAAGTGCAATTAAGGCAATTCCATCAGAAGCGAGTGGCACCATTTTAAAGGAGAAGAAATGATTCATTCTTTCAGAGGAGGCAGATGAGCTGGAGAATCTGCAGAAAGTCTATGTCACTTCATCAAAATTGCAGTGCAATGCATATTTAGACACAGAGTTTTGGTGGGTGAGTGGTTGCTCCAGGAAGGGGGAACGGATGCAATGGAAGATAGATCCCATAGGTGGTGATCTAGCAGGGAGACTAAGTATCAGGGAAACAGGCAGGCAGGCAAAGATAAGGGTGAGGCAAGTGAGGCTGACTCGTGCAAGGGCAAGGTCAGGTCTTGTCTTTGTCTAAAATTGTAATCTTTTGTTCATCATAGATTTTTTTTGCATTAGTGTTGATTTTTAAAAATATTGTACCAAAATACTATTTTTTTGAGAGAGAGAGACGCAGAGGAGGGAAGGAAAGAGGGAGGGCAATTTATATGGATTACTGTGTTTCTTGACACCCCTTACATTTTACACCTGAGGAGGGTACCTCCCTAGTGCTGGCCCGGCATGACTGCAACTGAAGTGAGATATTGTTTTAACACTTACTGTAGACCAATGACCAGAATCATGTTACCTTAACACAGAAGCAGCAGCCAGGTGGCCTCAAGACCACGTTTAGCCTACAGACACATTTTATTTGCCAGTAACATTGTTTAGTTTTGAAAATTGAATTAGTCACCCTGCTTGAAAATCGGAACACTTCTTCTAAAACAATTTGGTTATCAAGCTTCCCTTGAAAAGTTGGAAGGTCTAGCACGCTGGCTCTATGTTCGTTCTCTCATGGCAGGAATCAGTGAAAGCCGACTGGAATGTTTCCTCCAGTTCCTTGGACCCCACTTTCTATGGGCATGTTACCTGCCTGCGGCTGTGGACATTGAGATTCTGAGTCCTGATTAACTGCACGGTTCTTTCAGCAACACCCGTTAAAGATAGGCTTTCATTCATTTAATAAATAATGATTTTTGTGTAAAGTGATTTTATGTGTAAAATATTGGGCAAGGAACAAGATGACAAGGTTTCTTTCTTCTTGGAATTTGTTTTAGTCATATAGGCAAAGTTATGGGTTGAATTGCGTCCCCTCACGATAGATAAAAAAAGATATGTTGAACTCTTAACTCTAAGACCTCAAAATGTGATTTTATTGGGAAATAGAGTTTTTACAGAGGAAATAAAGTTAGAAAGAATTCATTTGATTGGGTTCTAATCCAATAGGACTGGTGTATTTAGAAAAAGGGGGCAATTTGGACACAGAGACAGACACACAGGGGGAAAATGATGTGAAGACACACAGAGCAAAGATGATCTTAAGGTATGCTAAGGATGGTTAGCAAACACCACAAGCTAAGAGAAGCAAGGAAGGATTCTTCCCTAGGGCTGTCAGAGAGAGGAGGGCCCTGCCAACACCTGCCTGTCTGACTGGTAGCCTCCACAAGGGAGACCATCAATTTCTGCTGTTTTTAGCCACCCAAGTTTCTGGTACTTTGTTATAGCAGCCCTAGGAGACTAATACAGGAAGCTACTAAATAACAATTTGAACGAGTGGGTAATAATAATTGTGAAGGTAATGAAGGGAGAGTGCAGAGTGCTGTGAGAGCGTAAGTTAGGATGGGTGGGCTGATCTCTTTTGGAGAGGGGCTTTTCTGAGGAAGATGTGTTTGAGCTAAGGTCTGGAGGATGAGTGGGAGTCATTTTCTAGTAATGAGACAGACAGGTGCAGTCTAGGCTGGAAGGACTGGTATGCATGAAGGCTCTAAGGAAAGAAAGAGGAGTAAAGTATATTCTAGAAAGCGGGATCCAGCAGGTCAGGTGACTGAACCACAGATGGGAAATTTAGGACCCTAGTGAGGTGGGCCCTTTATAGCAGGTGTATCCACTTACTTATTATAATAGCTGTGTTATTTTAGAGAAGTTGCTTAACTTCTCTGAGGATAATAACAGTGTTTACCTCACATGGGTCTTAAGAGGATTAAATGAGATAGTAAATGAAAGGCAGGGATGTAGCAAGCCTTTAAGAAATGTTGCCTAATGTTGATTCCTGTTCTTGCTGTTATCATTATTATTGACAGGACAAGGATATTCGGGGCCCTGGGATGTCCTTGGCATTGTGCTCTTTATCGTGAAGGCAACAGGAAGCTAGTGCTTGGTTTTAATCAGGGCTTCAACATAACCGTATTTTATTGTCAAAGTTCCACGTGGCTGCAGTGCAGAAAATGGACTGGAGATCAGTGAAGATATCACGGGCGAAAGATCCTGGGTAGAGGCGACTAGGGCGGCGGTGATGGTTGTCCTGCTTTGATCACTTTGTACAATTTGGAGAGATCACGTGACCACCTTAACACATGTTGAAATTCTACAAAAAGCCACTTTCTTCTAAGTTTTTTTTTTTTTTCTAAAGCAAATATGCCCTGGGGTAATACATGGATTTTTTTTTTTTTTTTTGAGACAGAGTCTCACTGTGTAGCCCCAGCTAGAGTGCCATGGCGTCAGCCTAGCTCACAGCAACCTCAAACTCCTGGGCTCAAGCGATCCTCCTGCCTCAGCCTCCTGAATAGCAGGGACTACAGGCGTGCGCCACTATGCCCGGCTAATTTTTTCTATATATATTTTTAGTTGTCCAATTAATTTCTTTCTATTTTTAGTAGAGACGGGGTCTCGCTCTTGCTCAGGCTGGTTTCGAACTCCTGAGCTCAAACAATCCGCCTGCCTCGGCCTCCCAGAGAGCTAGGATTACAGGCGTGAGCCACCGCGCCCAGCCAATACATGGATTTTTTAATCTCACTTCTTTCATAAATTTAGCAAGTAGCCTGGTGCAAGCCTCATATGGGCTCATTTAATCATAGACACAAAAAGGTATAAGGGAAACTAGATTCTATGTATATGATGAAGTCAACATCTTTGGTTATAGAGGACATTAAAAATGTCTTTAGGAGATTTCAAATATTCACATTCTCTATTGGCTTTTTTATTGCCTTTATGTCTTATGAATTCATTTGAGAAGGGAAATTGGATTGGTTTGCTCTTCACTAAGCCACATTCAGAGCTATCCGAATTTGTGGTCTCAGGTGAAGGCCAAATGCTGGACAGGCAAATGCTCACAGCAAATATAAGTTTTAAATAAAGGGACTCGACGTGCCCAAAATTCATTAGATAATGAAAGCCATCAAGAAACACTGAAAATGCTCTAGTTCACTCTGGATTTACGGCTGATTTTTAAAAAATCATCACATTTGATATAATTGGTTTGCCTAGTATTGGCAGACTTTTAAAAAATTATCTAATGAATTAGTAAGTAATTGTCAGTGGGAGATTTACCTGTGATGCCAGAGTTAGAAAATGTTGAAGTCTAAACATGCTAAGTGTTCATTTCCTAGTGATATTTACTATGACACTCAGCTTTGAAAGGGGAAAGAAAACCCTGGAACAGAATTTCCCCTCTGAAAACCAAGTAAATTCTAATGTTTTCTGAATTTATTCTTTTATAACAGAGTACCATTTTAAAGGATTTCTTTCCCTTACAATGCCCTTATTCAATACCTTATTCCCTGTTGGGTAAAATTAAATATGAATATTAGCTTATTTTAAATAATTAAAATACATTGTACGTACACCGATTAAAGCACTGATCTTCATACGCAAAAATGAGTTTTAACTTACACGAATTTCCAAAACTAAAAGAAAATCATGTTGGACTGAGAACTACGGTTATAAAAAAAGAGACTGTTGCTTACATTTTAAAAACTTATCTTTCTTCATATTTTGCATGTACGTGTTTGTTTTAAAGTAAGCAAATATACAAAGCCATTAAAAAGATAGTAAATGTTCTATATTTTAGATGAATTGTGTTTTTATAAAATGAACCAGCTCATTTTAATGAATTTTGCAAAGTTTTATGGTAAAAAATAGAGTTTTTTTATTTTTATTTCTCAGGATGAGGTACTTTAATTTGAAACCCTCTCAGTAAATCAATGGCATTTTACTGAATAGATATGAACACAGTTTCACTAGTGTTATTCTTTCCTTAATATGTTAATTCCATGATGACAAGGATTTATTGTATCTTCTTCACTACTACATATCCCCAGGTGCTGGAAAATGTCTTTCTCATACATCGTAGGTGCTTAATAAATGCTAGTTGAATGAATGAATACATATATTTATTGTACCGTAAACAGCATAAACCATGTGGCGGTGCTGTAAATGGAGAGAACCCACTGCTGTAGACAATGCTTCTATGGCCACTGCCAACATCTGTCTCTTAGCTCCCTTTTCCATTCTTCCTGGGATGTCCGACTCCTTTCTGATTGTTACAGTCTAATTTTAGGGATGTGAAATCTTCAAAATGAATCAATTTGGGCCTTTGAAAAATTGCCTTCTTAATTTGTATAGCCCAGGTCTGACTGACATTTTATAGGCTTGCTTGGAATGTGACTCTTAAAAGGAATATTCGTTATCTTTTGCTGCAAAGGAAATTACCCCAAAACTTAGCAGTTGAAAACAAGAATCATTTATGATCTCACAGTTTTTGTGGCTCAGAAATCTGGGAGCAGCTCACTTGAGTGGTTCTGCCCCAGGGTCTTTTAAAAGGCTTCATTTAAGCTGTTGTCTGGGGCTATCGTGACCTCAAGGCTCAGCTGGGGAAGGATCTGCTTTCAGACTCCCTTACCTGGGTGTTGGAAGGCCTCAGGAGATCCACTTTCAAATTTACTCAAGTGAGCTTCTCCATAGGGTTGACTTATGACAGGGAAGCTGGCTTCTCCCAGAGGGAGAGGTCCAAGAGAGAGCTGGAGAGAGCACACAAGAGAAACCACAGTCTTTTTATAACCTGATCTTGGAAGGGACATCCTAGCACTTGTGCTGTGTTCTATTCACTAGAAGTGAGTCAGTAAATCCAGCCCATGCTCAAGGGTAGGGGAAACACAGGTCATGAATACTAGGAGGCAGGGATCATAGGGGGTCAACTTTAGATACCCTCACAGAGCTAAATTATTTCTTACTTTCTCCTATTCCTTGCATTGCAATGTTTCCATTAGGGATCTTGATTTCTATTGTCAGAAATCCCAACACAAACTGGCTTATAGAAAAAAAAAGTGTGTGGTTTAAGGTGTGGTTTGACATAGGGGATTGACCAAACATTGTCGCCTGGGCCTGGCCAGCTTGGTTCTATTTCCTCTGTACTGGCATTCTCGGGTAGCTTCTCCTCTCCTGTTAGCAAAGGCACCTCCAAAGTTTTCAGGTTCAAGGTTAGTGATACAGAGGGAAAGTCTCTTTCCCCAGAAACCCTGGCTCAAGTCACTTTGTCTGAGTGTGTCACAGGCCCATGCCTGAACCAACTGAGAAGCCGATAAATTATGACTACATTGGCTGAGCCCCGGGACACACACTCTATTCACAATCAGGGATGAGTCTCGCAAGAGACACAGCAGCTGTGAGAAGGGAAGGGTGTCCTGGGAGAGACCGCGTGAGACAGGCATTTCACCCAAGTACTGCCTACACTGCTGTCTCTCCCTGGGTCTGCCATCAGCTGGAACTTCTAGGAAAATGCCCACCCTCTCCATTATTCCCCACCCCCCACATCCAGTGGGGTCCCTAAGCCCTTCTGATCTATTGCCACCTCTCCTCTTCTCTCTTCCTCTCCCATCCACATCACCACGGATCTGTCACCTGGGCTAAAGCAACAACATCCAAACTCACTTGTCTACATGCTTACATTCTTGGTTCACCACCTCTCTGTTCTCCATGTAGCAATCAGAGGGATTTTTAAAAAATGCATCTTCTGAGATTTCTTTTGTGATGAAAATTCATCCAAGTCCCGTTAATTAAAATCCAGGTGCTTCCTGACCTGGTCTCTACCTGATTCTTGAGCTTGATCACTGTCCACCACTAATCCCCACTGTCTGAACTTTCCAAATTCTCCCAGCTTCTTCCTACCATGGTCTTTTTACAAGCTCTTCTCTCTGTTGGGAAGCCTTTTCCTTCCATTCTGCTTTTCCCTTTCTAACCTTGCTCATCTCCAGAATCCAAGTTTAATGTCACTTCTTTAGACAGGCCTTCCTGGACCCTCCAGCAGTAAACACTCTCACAATACCTTATGGCTTATCAGAATTTTAATCTTATGTTTGTTTAACACCTACCCTTTCCTGCATATATGGTTTCTGAAGGCAGTGACCTTGCTATAGCTAAAGATCTCCTGTTCGGCACCTAGTAAGCACTCAGTAAATATGCGATGAATGTGATTTATTCTTCCTTATACCTGTGCAATTGTGTTGCCCAGAAGATTAAATAAATGGCAAAATCTATTATAGAGTTGGGATTTGTTGGTGGTCTTGCTTGGTCCATGAGGTTCATTAGGTGCATGAAGTCCACAGTTCATGAGGTTAGGTCAAGCGTGGGAGAGAAGAAAATTCTTTCGGGAACCTAAAATATTGAACACATATATATTGTCTCACTTTGATTTTTACAACAATCTCTTGTCAGTTCAGTGTATTATCCCCATTTTGCAGATTAGGAAACTGATGGTCAGAAAGATAAAGTGACTTCCTCCACCTCACTTGGCTTAGAAATGGTGGAGGTAGAATACCCACTGAAGTCTCGTCTAATCTAAAATCTCAGATATGATTGGAATTATGGGAAAAGACAGTGGCATACTCATATTTTAATTTTAATTTTTATTTTCACTGTGACATTTTGAATAGGCCAAGGTCAAAAAGCAAAATAAACATAAAAGTGAAGTCCTGTAGATGTCATGCTGCTTGTTGGAGCAGAACGACAGATCTGAAAGCGCCAGAATGAGGGCAGTCTAGCTAAATCTTTTTATTACATATTTCAGGTTTTCCTATCCATTCAAATAAAGTTTATAAAAGTATTGAGTAGTCCTGCAGCATGAAAGAAATAGAGACTACTGTGCCTTTCTATTACACTTTTGATGGGATTTATATGTATTGAGTGATGCAGGCATAAACTCAAACGGGATAAACCATCCTATTTCCTTGTTTCTCCAGTTGCAATGACATACAAACTAATCTGCCTCCTTTTTTTCCCTCTTATTTCCAACCGCATAAGTATATGTTCAGCATGAGAAGGCTCTTAAAGGGGTAGGAATGTTTAAGCAGGGGTCTGTGGAAAGCAGGGCTAGAGTCAGTGATGGGACCGGCTGGTTTCTTGGTTCTTTCAAATTGTTTGTGAGGCTGAGCCTTTGCCTTGTTGGAGCGATTCCTGCTCATGTTACAATTTAGAGTTTTTTCTTTTTACTGTATTTTAACCTCTCTGTAAGGTACATCACCTCTCCCTGACCCCTCAGCCACCCTACACATATGTGATGCCTAATGTGAGAATAATACACAGGGGAACATGGAGGACATATGAAATTGATAGGGAAAGGGGGGACATAACACCCAGCATTTGGGATCGGTGGGGAGACCTGAGTCCCATGAGCTTGGAAAAAGGGAAGTACCGTACAAGCATATGGAAAAACATACAGGCATATTTAAGCTGGGCAAGGTGTGGTTAAATTTGCAGCAAACCCAGAGGGGCAAAAAAAAAAATCCCAAACCAAAACAAAACAAAAAACAAAAACAATCACCAAGTTGTTGAACAAAAAGGGAAAAGAAAAAATTATCTCAAAAAGTTTGAGATAATTTCATCTGAAGAACAAAAAGCCCTATGTTATAGGGTAGCAAGTGATTCTGAAGGGAGTGAATTCATCTCGTTTCCTATATATGTAGGATAACCTGGTTCCAAACAGCTGGAGGGAGATCAGGTGAATGACAATGTCAGGTATATACTCGCAATAACGCTTTCACTCAGATGTTTATCAAATACCTACTTAGTACCAGCCTTAGTTATTGCAAATATTACGGTGAATAGAGAGACCTGATTTATGCCCTCACTGGGCTTACGATCTAGTTTAAAGAAGCACAACATAATACGACAAGTGCAAAGATAGAAGGAGAACAAGTTGACCTGGGAAGCAAATGGTAAAACACCTGACTAGTCAGGATTCCAGGGAAATTTCTGGACAGCATGAAGGTGGGAGGGATAATATCTGCGGTGGTTAGGTTTATGTAGTTAGGTTTATATCCATTTATTTATTTACTTATTTTTAGAGACAGGGTCTCTCTCTGTCACCTAGGCTGGAGTACAGTGACACAATCATAGCTCACTTTAACCTCTAACTCCTGGGCTCAAGCGGTCCTCTTGCCTCAGCCTCCTGAGTAGCTGGGACTACCGGTGTGCACCACCGCACCTGGCTACCCAGTTATTTAATCAAACACTAATCTAGAATCGAAGTGTTGCTGTAAAGGTATTGCGTAGATGTGGTTAACATCTACAATCAGTTGACTTTAAAGAAAGATTACTGTAGGTTATGCAGGTGGGTCTTATCCAATCACTTATGAGCAAAAAAAAAAAAAAAAAAAAAAAAAAAAAGAAAACAAAAAGATTTCCTGGAAAAGAAGACATTCTACCTTAAGATTGAGTTTCCAGTCTGCCAGAGCTGCCCTATAGATTTCGGAGGGACCTGTCAGCCTCCATCATTATGTGAGCCAAATCCTTAAATCTTTTGTGCACACACATATACACACATACGTGTGTGTGTCCTGTTTCTCTAGAGAACCCTCCTGATGCGATGCCTTAGTCATGTGGTGTTGAGGGGAGGATGAGGGAAGGTGACAGTACCTGGAAGGCCTGGAGTGAAAAACAGAAGCCGGATCTTGAAGCACATCATCCGTGACCTAGAGACTTTGGAAAGGTTTTTTTTTTTTTTTAATTTCAGCATATTATGGGGGTACAGATGTTTAGGTTAGGTATGTTGCCCTTGCCCCCCTCCCGCCTCCCCCCCTAAGTCCCAGTTTCAAATATGTCCATCCTTCAGGTGGTGCACATTGCACTCTTTGTGTATGCAAATACCCGTCCCCTCCTCCCTCCTCCCCCTTCCCCCTCCCCCCTGCCCAACATCCAATAGATGTTATTCTTATATGTGCATTTATGTGTTGATCGGTTAATACCAATTTGATGGTGAGTACATGTGGTGCTTGTCTTGGAAGGGTTTTAATTCTGTGAGCGAGAGCATCGGATTCACATTTTAGAAAGGACATCCAATTATATTCGCTTCGAGAGCAGAAGTCAAGAAACACGTGTTTAAATTCCAGCAGGAAAGCTATTAGGAAGATTTTTTTAATGGGGGAAAGAGGTGACAAATCTATTCTGGAATCGAAAAAAATAACCTGGCATTTTTATCATTGACGGTCACAGTCTTGCTAAGGGTTACAAGGTTTTTTGTACAATCATGGCTATGGCTTTCACTAGAAAGTTCTCCTTGCAACAGGGAAAATGCTCCAGTCTAGCCGAGCAGCAGTTGTGGAAGATAAACTCGGGCACACAGCGGTGGAGGTAGGAGGGTGGAGATCAGGAAGGGATTCCCGCTGAGAAGTGGGAAGGAAGAGAGTTTACAAATGACCGAAGGTCCGCTACATCACGTGTGTAGTGAGAGGATTCGCCTATGACAAGGACAACATCTAACCTCGCTTTCTTCCCCCCTCAGCGGCTCAGTTCCCGCACGCCTGCAGCCACGAGGCGTGTCCTCGCGCCGAGGTCTCCGAGTCTGGGCGGGGTCTGGTACCTGCCAAACTGGGATCTTGATGGGGACCCGGGCTGGAAGCGTCGAGTTCAGTCTGGGGTCGGAGGTCTCCCGCCCCGCTGCTCCCATTCGCCACACTTAGCAACCTCTGTCCCCAGCAAAGGGGTCTTGTCCTCAGAGAACCTAACCGGGTTTTCTTCCATTTCCTCTGCATCCCTAGATGTCTTCACCCTGGCTCCAAGTGCATCCCTCATCCTTTTTGGTCTGGGACATTCTGCTGATCAGAGCTCCCTGCCCAAGTCCAGCACCCCTGGAGGTGAGGTAGGGTTTGCTGGTGACTCGTTAACCCTTTCCCAGGTGTAGACTGGAAGAAGCCAGCATCCTTCTTACCGCCCCAACTCCAGCAGTCTCAGGACGCCAATGGGGGCACTTCCCTGCACAACCCTGGGGCGGGGGGTGCAGGAGGGCGAGGAGGACGCCCACGTGAAGGGGTCCGGAGACCCCCGGCCCCAGAGCTTGGTCCCGCACCCCGCACTCCGGGCGGGAAGGAGAGGGCATGGAGCCCTGTGTGCTGTGCACGCCAGCTAGCCAGAGTGAGGATGGGGGGGTGCTTAGTGGAAGGGCAGAGAGGGGCAGAGGCAGCAGGTGAGCTGAAGGGCTGTGCCCCCAGGCGGGGAGGCGGGCCGCGGGAGACTCGCGAAGCGAGCACCTTGCAGGGGCGCCGCAGGCGAGGGTCAGGCTAGCAGGGGGTGTGGAGAGGCGAGCCCAGGCGGTGAGACAGGGAGGGGGAGGAGGCGAGGAGGAGGGAGTTCCGAAAGGAGGGAAAGGAGCCGGCGAGGGGCGAGAGGAGCGAGCCGGGAAGGGAGAGCAGCGGAGGGTGGCGGAGCTGCGGGCGCCGAGACCGTGCCACGCACCCCCCGCGGGGCACGGAGGGCTCGGCCGGGGGACACACACAAAGACATGCGAACAGGGGCTGAGCGAGGCTCGCGCACAAAGACGCCGGGGCGCACGGCAGCTCGCGCTGCACCCACCGCCCCCGCGCCGCGCCGAGCCTGGGCCCCGCCAGCTGGGAGCCCGGGGCCGAGCGCGCGGCGGCGGCGGCGGCGGCGGGCAGGCGCGGGACCCGGGTCGCCCGCGCTCTCCGGGTGACCCGGGCCCGGCAGCAGGCGCGCGCGGGGGCGGCGGCTCCCGAGCCCAACTTGGCCTCGGCCTCGCCCTCTGCCCAGCCCGCCGGTGTCCCCTCCTTCCCGCGATTTCGTTTCTTCTCACGCTCCCCCCCACCCCCTCCCGCGTCCAGCCCCGCTCTCCCCACCTTGTAAAACAAAGCCGGGGAAAATGCCTGCCCGTGCAGCTCGGAGCGCGCAGCCCGTCTCTGAATAAGAAGTGAGTACAATGGCGTGTTTGTAAAAAAAGCTTCAAGTCCGTCTTTTTCAAAAAACATTTCGAATGCTGCATGCCTCATGCTTCCCAGCGCCTCGCGGGAGAGACCCGGCTATAGAGCAGGAGGTGAGACCCCCGGGTACCCCCAGCCCCTCCGGCCGCGCGCTCTCCTGCCCCAGCCTGTCCAGGGAGGGCTGCGGATGCCCCGCTCGCAGCAGGCAGACATTCCCCACCTTCGCTTCCCGTCCAAAGTGTTGGGTCATAATCGCGGTTGGGAGGCAAAGCCATCCCCTGATCTTCTCCTGGCCGCTTCTCGCCCCTCTCCCGCCGGTGCCTGGGGTTTTTGCATCTGCCTCGGGAACGGGTTTGGAACACCTTGGGGGAGTTTCCGATGGAGAAGGAGGGTCAGCCCTTGGGAGTAGCCGACAGGCAGGACTCCTGGTGACCCTGGTCACACTTGTTGCCCATTGCGTGGTGGGACAGGCAGTGGTGCTGAAAAAAGCTTGTTTCTCCTGCTATTCGGTGGTCAGTCGCGGCCTGAACGGAGACATATCCGGGTGAGAACCGGAGACCGAGATTGAGAGGAGGCTGTGCTGTCCTGGGGGGAGGGGAGTGGGTAGTGATGGTGCTGAGAGTGCGTGAAGGGGCAGCTTCTTTCCTGGTCGTGCATCAAACGGCGTGGAGATGGAAACCCAGAGGTTCCCCATATTAGCTCAAGAGAAAAAGCTGTCTTACAAAAAATGATTCTGGTATTTCATCAGTTTCTGTCCATTCTGTCTGCCAAATGTGCATTATATGTAGTCTTGCTAATTGAAAAACAAGGCAGCAGCTTAAAAGAATTAAACTCCTTCAGGAATTGTATTAGTTTAATACACACATGCATAATCTTAAAAAAAACCAAATCTGTCTCCTTTCCCCAAAATGCATATAACGGCAATGCCTTGGTGGGATTTTGGACTGGTAGCATCAAGGTAAACAGTCTTGGTGTTTTCTGATTGTGCAGACTGGAAACCAATGATGTGAAAAATCACAAATGTGAGAGCGCAGAGATCTGGAGAGCAGAGGTTTGGAAAGCTTCCTTTAGAGAGAGAATGTGAGCTTCTATGTGATTTTTTTTTTCTTTCAATTTTTATCCCAAAGATGGCTAAATTATAAATTATGACTTTTATTTTTCACTCAGACTCACCAAGCAGATGGGGGTGGTGGTGGTGAGTCTGCAAATGACAGTGATTTTAGCTATTATCAGTATTTCTATCAAAAAAGTTTTTTTTTTTAATTAAACCTTAAAGACATATCCAGTGCTAATTTCAGATGGACTTGTCTTTATGCATATTTTAAAGGTGTCAACTAGTTTGTGTCTTTATTCAGAACAGGTGAATGTATCAGGAGAGAAACGTGTGTATACCTGTATGTAGTAGGTTGAACCTTAGGAAATTGCTGTAATGAGCTGTACATATGTGGACTCTCCACTTGGAGCCATGGGTACAACAACCTCATCACAGCTCTGATTTCATCTCTTCAAAGTCAGAACCATTCTGAGCTTTGCTGGTTGAAGAGCCTCTGGCATCTGCCATGATTTTACAACACTACCTAGGTCTACTGCTTCAAATAGCTTTATTTGCAAAGCTTCTTTTTGATGGGCAACTAAAGATGTATTTTATGAATTCAAACTATGGTAGCTTAAAATTAACTGACAGCGTTAGGCAAGAGGGCAGGGTGGGTAACCGTGTGAAAATTGACACTGTTTATTAGCGTCTTGTCCTCCAGTAATTTCAGGTGCCTGGAGGGTATTTGGGTGCAATTCCATGGAGATTTCTTATATACTTCCCTAAAAGTGTGTTTTAGATTAGGTTATCATTTTATGAAAGCTATCTCGTACACATGATGGCAATTTTACTTAAATCTGTAGCAATTATGAGCTTTAAATTGATTATTCTATTTGAGTTGGTGGTTTTTTTTAAAGTGCCTTATTTTTCAGCCATTCTATTAACCCCTTTTGTTCAGTATTGCTTTTCCAATCAAATATTCTGTAGTAGTTGGATTGACTTCCTCTTAGAAGTAGAAGTCTAATATCTCTTATATTTTCTAAAAAGAAATCCATTAATGAGATTTTTGAACAGCTGAGATAAATAATAAATGGATTTAGAGTCACCTCAGAGTGTATGGGGATTTGTAAGAGAACCATATAAATCCACTCTAATGGAGCAATTAACTTTGAAAAGAGCATGTAGGGTCTAAGGTGTGAACCAAGGTTTTAATTTTATTTTTTCTTGATATTGTTCACTGTTGAAAAGGAAAAAAAACTTGTCTTTTCTTGGCTGTCCCTCAGATTGTGCCACAATGGTCAGCAATAACTTATTTTTTAAACATGTCAGAGGTGGAGTAAAAAAATTTAGCGAATGCTTCATCATGATCCCACTTTGGAGGACAGGCAAAAGGAAATGATTGGACTGTTGAGTGGGTTATTTACCATCATGTTTTACCAGAAAATTAGGAATGATTTCTTTTGAGGAACAATGTTTGCATCACAAACTGTCTTATAATGCAATTCTTTTATTACAATACATTTTAAAACAAAAACAGAGAGTGTTTTTCATATTGATGGCTTGCAGTACAAAGTTCTTGAGAACAGGAATAGACCATGAGCCTTCTTCCTGAGTATTCAAATATCTAGTTTAGTACCATCAACTCCTAGGAGTTGAGTACGTCTTTGTGGATAGCATAGTGGACAGATACAAATTGAGAAATTAATTAGGATGCCCTCAGGCATTCTTTTCTTTTTTTTAAGTTTCTTGATCTGATTCCTGTTTTTTCCCCTCCCATTTGGAACTCCAATAGCAGCAGAGAGCAAAGACCCGGCCCCTTTTTCTTGAACCCGTATATTTGGTCCTGCCTGAGATCTAGTGAGAGCACTCCTGGTTTAGGTTCCAGAGCTTCCACCAGGAGACCAAGCGGAGTTCAGTCAACCTTGGCTGACCCCTTAAAGAAGAAGCCCAACCAATTCCCCTCTAATCTCCTCCAACCTAACCCTCATTCTCTGTTGTTGTCAGTGGCGGCACCTGACTTGCTGGATCCTAAATCTGCCGCTCAGAACTCCAAACCGAGGCTCTCGTTTTCCACGAAACCCACAGTGCTTGCTTCCCGGGTGGAGAGTGACACGACCATTAATGTTATGAAATGGAAGACGGTCTCCACGATTTTCCTGGTGGTTGTCCTCTATCTGATCATCGGAGCCACCGTGTTCAAAGCATTGGAGCAGCCTCATGAGATTTCGCAGAGGACCACCATTGTGATCCAGAAGCAAACATTCATATCCCAACACTCCTGTGTCAATTCCACGGAGCTGGACGAGCTCATCCAGGTAATGAATGGCATGAGAGGACCTGTTACTCCGCTTCTCCTAAGGAGAAAGAAAGAGTAAGATAGGAGGAGGCAACCCGTAGCCCGTTGCAGTGCCGATGTGCTGGTAGGAGCCCTGTCCCACCTCATGCTGATTAGCGTAGGACGCTTTCCCCCAGGTCTTTGTCTCCTTTCTGATTTGCCCCTTCTTCTCTCACATCTGCCATATTTTCTTCTCCTCTTTTACGCCTCCCTCCCACTGTTCCTTCGCATCCTCTTCTGCTCCTGATCTACTGTGTTTCTTTCCTGTTGTCTTCCTGCATTCCTTCCCTGTGCTCTATCTTAGAACTGCCAGTGGACACCCGTGGACTTGGGGTTACCATGCTGGAAGTTACCATCCTGGTTAGGATGATCATTGCTGCGGCAAATGAAAGGAAAATGAAAGACAGAGAACTGCTTTAATCTTGGCAATGGCCGTCATAAAATAGAAAAGTTGAATTTTGTGATGTGACCTTCTTGAGATGGTTACCCCTCATGGTTAACAACCTGTAGCCCACGTCTCTAATCTAGACAAGGTATAACTCTGATAACTGCCCTTTTTTAAGTGTCTTGGGAGCAGTGATTAATTATTGCTTCTCTAAACCTCAACTAAAAAAAATTTACTACTACATAGAAAAATAGGGTTTTTGAATAAAAATTAATATTACTCTATAACAGCAGAACAACATCTTTACGGAAAAATGTTTTAACAGTTAATCCCAAAATGATTTGTAAGTTTCAGTTAGGCTCTTTGGAGATGGCTACGTTTTTGTTGTAGATCTCTTCTGCATGAAACAATCCATTGGTCAAACCAAGAATCTTGGTCAAGAAAAAAGCCCTAGAATTTTCTTACAAGGAGAGACCTGACTGGCTGTTGAAAAGTTTTAATTGTACATGTTTATTTTCCTATAGAGCCTACATTTCTTACCTGGTTTTATTCAAATTAGACTGAAGATTTATCTGTGAGTCATCATCTGAGCATTTTCTTTATTTTATATTTGGTTTTATATCATTTGAATGAGCTGGAGTAGTAGATTGAGGGGAAAAAAAATTATTGGTTTTAATCCTGTTTTTTGTTCTAGGACATTTATTGTCATTTTCTCTTGCCACGGGTCCCCAAATGCTCCCTCTGCCTTTCAGTGCCCTCTCTATTTATTATAGTGCACACATACCAGTCCTTATTCAAGCTTTGTTGAAAGCTATCACAGCTAATATTCTTTGGCACTTATTTAATTCTTGTCACATTCAGCCATTTCTGCATCTAACACATTTGACTTAAATTTTGATAATACTCTTCGCTTAGGTACTGAATTCTCTACTATTTTTAGAGGATGGTGACATTTTTGGTATTGAGAGTGAACCTGCTAACGTTATTGTCCCAAACACCTCCTTCCCTGATCCTATGTCATATAACTTTCTCTTCACTGAATCTATGTGCCACGTAATCTTATAAGGTGCTAAAAATCTTTGAAGAATAATCTCCACTTCCCTTGGGTTTTAGAAGAGGAGCTCTTGGTTGTCTTGGGGGAGGCAGCCTGGAGTAGTGGTAAAAGCTTGAACTTTGGGATGAGATAGGATGTGTTTCAAACATCGGTTGAGTGCTTTATTAGAAGTGTCATCTAGAACAGATACTTTTCCTCTCTAAGCCTTAAATGATCTATCTGGAATCAGGAAAGAGTCCCTTCCAAGTAAGATAGTTGTAAGAGTAAGGAGACAGTCCATGTATAATAAACCATTTAGGTACTCAAAAAGTGTTAGGGTTGTTTATTGTTGTTTTTTTTCCTTTTCTTTTATTTTTTTTTTCTGCCTCTCTCTTTTCCCTTTACTGGGTTGTAGCCTCTGATTCAGGTAGTTGCATTCTTATCACCCGGAGTGAGATGATTGATCTTGGGCAGGAGAAATCAAATGACTAGAATTTTAGGACAATGCTAGAGGAAACCCTATGTGAATTTGCAAATGTCCTCACTGTCCAGTATTACCCAGTTTATTCAGAACTCTGAAAATAACTTGAAGGTTGTGGCAGGTAGGAGCAATCTGATAGTGAATATTGATCATTTTTTGCTATATTGTTTTTGGAATGGGCACAAACAGAGCTCAAAATATGACCTAATATTTTTTCTTTCTCTCTGCATGGCAATCCATTAATATCTATTATTAGTATTCGCTGCTCATTGAGTATTTTTGCTTCTTAAAAATCTTTTTTTTTGTGCTTATTATATTTTTTAATGAAGAAGTTGCCTGTTATTTATTGTCATGTCACTCACCTTTATATTTTTTCCTTGAATATAATTTGTTTGGATAAAAGAAATCTTTATAATGTTATGGCTTCAAGGATCAAGGTCAGTGTGTAAATAGGGAGGAAGGCAAATAAGCTCATAATCATTTATTTGAATGACATTTCCTTCATATGATTCTCATAAATTTTCAAGTGTTCTCCTCACATTTATTTTCCCATTTAATCATCCTTAAAACCTTGTGATTAGGTATATTAGTCAGTAACATCACATCAGTAAGGATTAGGTAACTAAGACACAGAAAGTCCAGGTGATTTACCCCTATAGCATTACTAGGCTGAAAGTTCAGGTCTTCAGAATGTTGGTCTGGCATCATTCCTAGGAGTCCCTGTTCTTTCAGGGTTTACTTTCTTTCAGTGTTAAAGGGGGAAGTAGTTGGAGCGGTGAGCGATTCGGTTCTAGTGTTGGTGGTGAAGAAATTCTGTCTTCCTTTAATGGAGAGTCGGAAAGGAAAAAGTGAATAGTCAGATGATAGGCCAACATCAGGTGCAGTTACTACAATCTGATCGCAGGCCCCAGGTTATTAATTACTCCTCTGGACAGATTACGGCAACCTGATTCCATGCTGTGGTTCTGTCGCAGGCTGGGGTGGGGGAGCTGAGGGAAGAGACAGGGAGTGGAGCGAAAGTATCTGTTTCTTCTGTTACAGAAAACGTGTGTAGCTCCAAGTGCTGTTTTTGACACCAGCCCTCCAAGACAAGATTGAGGAGGGGCAGAGATATCAAAACAGAGCTACCTTTGCTAGGCTGAGATGTTTTGAGCAGTGTGATTGTCAACTTCCATTACATTTAGATTAATGTGTTATCGGTACAGAAACATATAAAAAACATTTTTTAAGTTTTAAGAGTCATGGATACCATTAATGATAGCCAAAATTTAATGAGCACTTACTATGTGCAAGGCACCATTCTAACCCTTTACGTGTATTATCTTATCTAATTCTCTTAAACAGCCCTGTGAAGTAGGTGCCTTATTATCTGTATTTAACTTATGTGTAAACTGAGGCAGGAGGAGCCTCATTTGCCAAGAGTGCACAGTGGTAGAACTGTTATTCAAACCTAGGTGGGTAGACGCTAGAGCTTATACTCTTAGCTCGTATATTGACTGCCTCTAAAGAAATTTACTAAACATTTGATGTAAAGTTCCCTGTTATTCCATGTATTAGGGTGTAATGAATATTAAATTATAGTCCTTTGTACATAGTGATGTATATTGTGTATCTCTCTTTCCAAAATGGAGACTATGTAACTGGATCTTAATATTCTTTCTGGACAACAGGATTATATAGGTGTTTTCCTGTCTGGATGTGGTAAAACAGTAGCAGCATGGTTCCATCAGACACACCTGGTCTTTAATCCTGTTATTTCTGTGTTATCTGAATCAATTATGGGATTAAAAAGAAAAGGCAAAATCTATGATCTATATATTGATAATAAAAATACCTTATGGGAGATTTGACTTTTGTTTCCTAATTTGAGCCACGCCCCTCAGTGAGCTAGGTGGGGAAGATGTTCTACCCGTTTTTGCATGAAGAAGCTGATGCATATTTGTACAAGGTGATCTGGTGGCCTTAGATCTTTGGGGTCTTCTTGCTGAGGGGATTGTATTATCTTTGCACTATTCCTTCTTCTCATGTTGGTTCATTCAGTGGCATTCATTGAGGACCTCCAATGTGTTGACCTCTGGGTTGGGTTTTGAGCCAATTAAAGTGGTAGAAAAAATAGGGCTTCTCTCAAGGAGCTCCATCCTACGCAGTCAGGCATAGTTGCAATAGAAGTCCTTACATATTGGAGATGGAGGTGCTACAGATCTCCAAATCTCCGTTTCTCCTGGGGCACTGAGGAAGAAATTAACCATTTAATGACAGTGAGTAACACACAGAAGAAGAAGTAAAAGGAACACTGGATTTCAGGGTGCATCTGAGTGCTCCAGGGGCAGAAAAGGGGACCGGTGGGCATTCAAGGTGGAATGGGCGTGGTGTGCTCCACTACCTGAGTACCTGGACATGAGCAGTTCTAACAGTAGACTGTGGCCTGTTCCACACCAGAGGGGTGGGCTTTATCCTAGGCCTATTCTCCTCCACCTGGAGTAGATGTGCCCTGGTTGGCTGCGCCTCAGAGGATACTTGGAGCCAAAGGATAAATAAATAAACATGCCTTCCTAGAATGCCAATGATACTAGCCTTTAAAAAAAACCCAAACATTGTTTTATATTAATTCTATAATCACCGATTCAAAAGTATTCATCGAATGCCTACTATGTACATTGTCCTAAGCCCTGAAATGCAGTGGAGAATAAAGCAGATGAAAATTCTTACCATCAGGGAGCTTACATTTACCGGAGGAAGATGTTATATAAGACAATGATAAGTTTTGGAAGTAAAATGAAAGCATGAAGGAGCATAGGAAATGTTGGATGATGTTGGTGATTAATTTCAGATGAGGTCACTAGGGAAGCTTCACTGATAAGGTGACTTTTAAGTAAAGGGAGCGAGGGAACAAGCCAAGTGGCTCTCTGGGGAATAACATTTTTTGTCCTAGGGAATGAAAAGAATAGGACTCCCATTCCCACTTTCCTGAGATGGGGAGAAGAGTGAAGAAGAGCCTATTTGGAGCATAATGTCAGGAGCTTAGTTTTGGACATTGCACAAATAGTATCAGTCAGACAGGTTTCAGTTAGGGAGGAGGAGTTACCCATGCCAAATAACGGTGCTTACAGATCCACGGTTTATTGCAGGAAAATGATACAGTATAGCAGTGGTACCCAATACAGCTATGTATCACAGACAAAGGCTGCATGACAGCAAGGGGTCTTGAGAGACCCGGGGCCAGCTTCAGTTATCCTTTTTCTGCAAGACTGTACTCAGGACATTCTTCTCTCTTGGGTCAAGAACGACTGATATGTGCATGGAACACTTTGGAATTAAGGAGCCCAAAATGGGGTGTCAGCCGGGGTTTCTTATACCTTGCTGGTCACGTAGGCATATGCTTACTACGTAACCAGCCCCCGTGGCAGAGCTCTCTGGGAGTCTCACCAGGACCAGGGGCAAATCATCCATTGCGTTGTTATCAATAAACAATGCTGACAAGCTGATACCAGTCTCCCCGAAACTCCTCAGGACACCTTTATAAAGCAACACTTTTCATCTGCACGTCTCATGCCTTTCCTGGGAGGATAGGGCTGTTCAGGTACTTTAGCAAAACAGCTCAGGCCAAGTCCAAGACAGCACATCCGTGTTAAATTTGAGATGACTATTAGGACATTCAGGTGGAGGTGGTGAGCAGGATGCTGCAAAGGCAAGTTTGTCATTTGGGGGAGGGGCAGGCTGAAGATACATGTGATGAAACTCATCATTACACAGAAGGAATTCAAAGTGAAATTGCCAGGGGAATGAACGTAGGTTAAGATGGACAGAGTGTGATTCCAAAAGCACTTCAACACGTAGAAGTCGCTAAGGAATAGAATCCACAATGCACATGAATAATTGATTTACGACCTAACATTTCAAGGATATTGCTCTCATTTAAGGGAACTATCTCACTGTATGCCCCAGACCTCTGAAGGTTTTATTTTTATTTCCCTGTAAGGACCCTTTAAAAGAAATGTTTAAGAAGTACATCTTCAAGCATGAGAGCCATTGAAGGTGTGTGAGTAGGGGCGTCCATTTATGTTTTCCATCATGGCTCTCCTAATGGTGAATGGGGCGGTTTGCCATATGAAGAGTGAACTTAGAGCTAATTGCATGTGGTAGTTGGTGATACTACACGATTATATATACAATGGTTTGGTGGCTATCATTCCAGGTTGTATAAGCACTCAGGTATGCTAAATATTTGGCCTCAGTCTTAGAAAGAATACACTCATCTTTTGTCACTTTATTTGTGAACATGATACTATGTTGTCCAGAAAGTATCTAAAAAGGCTTTCTTTTCTTACCAATGATTTTACTCTGCATTTTCAACTTTTTGGATTTAATATAGACTTTAGGAAGATAAAAAAATAGTCTGCAAAGTGTCTGAACATCCCATGAATACTTTATGTCCTCTGGGTTAATCTCTGGAAAAAGCATTTTTAAGCAGCCTCATGTGTAACCTTCTTGCATGCATATTAACATAGTAGCTTGAATTATTTTACCAGAGGAACTAGGTGCCACTTAAATGTCTGGGCTTCAAAAGTGAGAGTTCTTAGAGGGAATTGGGCTACTAAATGGGGGTATAGCCGTTTTAAAGAAAATGTTGTCAATTTCCAATTTTCCTGGAACTCTCCCATGTGCTGCTTTCTTAGAAGAATAAATCTTTCTGCTCATCTGGTCATACTGGCTTGACCTTCGGAATGAAAGCATTAAAAGGGAAACCGTTTTTACTGTATAAGTACATTAAGTAGCAATTGAGATATTTGCATGTACTGTTTCTAGTAATATTTAGGTTTTTATTGTAAAACATGAAAGTAGTCTATCAGAAAATAACTTTACTTTCAAAGAATATGTGAATGTTAATTAGTAAATATTGGTTAAAAAATTAGAGAAATGGTATATGAGTGTTATATATCAATAAACTATCACTCAAACTGATGTGATTAAAAAGTAATATTATTTCAAAATAATGGCTAGAAAGTTATTTGATAGATGGAATGGTAATTTGAGAATGTGGGAAATTATTCTGCATATATATTGTAATATATTTCAAAATATTTTTTGGCTGATAATTTACTTAGCCTAAGCTAAAAACAAAACTTAAATGTAAAGCTTAGTCAAATAGACAGTATTAAAATGGGGTTCAACCGGTGTAGATATGCCAGTAGTAATTATGATAATGGCTCTAAAATTCTGAGAGCTTTATATTCCATGTTTGCATTTTATCATATATTTGTATACCCATTTACACTTTAGACTACGTTATATTACTTAACTCGCACATCCCTTAGACACATATATTGTAATTCATATTGGTAAAATGGAGAAACTGAGGCACGGACAAGTTAAGTGCCTTGTAGTTCAGAAAGAGACAAAATGTCACCTTGATCAGATTATTTCATATGATTCCATCTCCAGTGCTTTTCCCTGAGAGTTACATAGGAATGTGTGCAACATGATGTCTAGCTGTATTAGATACCCAATAAATATTCAGTCCAATCTGCATCTTTTTAGATGTACTTTCATACATATGTATATTCCTCTCTTGCTTGTTCAGGAAACAGAGAGGTTTTTCTTCATTATCCCCCTTTTGCAGATGAGGAAACTGAGGCCCAGAGTGTTTAACCCAAGATGACTCAGCCGTTTTCAGCTTGAGATGCTGAGAGTGGCACAGCAAGCATTAGAATTGTAGCCCTGCCGTGCAGGTCACTCTAACGCTTGTTTCCACGGCACCAAATGGCCTTTTTAGAAGCTACATTATTTTGTTGTATTTTTTCATCCTAGGCTCCTCTTTTATCTAACTCTACAAAGCAAATTAGATTTATGAGCTGTGCATCTAGGACACGCTCACTGAATTTGAAGTTGCTGATGGATTGTAAACCCAGTAAACACTGCTTACGGAATCCGTGCGCTCTGTGCTGTGTTAGCAAAGATCAGCGGCAGAAGATACGGCAGGTCTGTAGATGCCAAGGCGAAGCGTTTACTCATGGTAAACTGAGTACAATTATAAGGCAACGAAAAGGCAACTAAAATATTATGCTAAAACTCATGTGGCTGGGCGGTAATCATGCTGGAGCATGACCGGTGAGGTAAGTCAGGGAAAATGATTTTAAAGCCAGAAGATTCTCACCTGGGAAGAAGAGACAGCAAGAGGAAGTGCAGAGGGAGATAGTTGCAAGGATGTACGAAGTTAATATTCTACCTCTACGATTACGGGTCTTTTATCCTTTCTTGCTTTCTAACATTCATAAAGTAATAATAGTTTCTTATGCAAAATTCAAATAATACAAGAAGGTATAAAGAAGAAAATAAACACTGGAAATTTCCTCCACCCAGAGTTGGCCAAGACCTCTCTTTGTGCATATAAACATGTATATTAAATAGATGCATTGATGGGGTGTCTGTGTGTACATGCATACACATATTTTCACACATAATTTTATGCATATGAGATCACAATTGCATGCTACTACCGTCTCCATTTTTCAGTTACCATTGTATAGGGGATGATTCAGGAATATTCTAATTCCTCTTTTTTGAACATTTATTTAAAAATTTTTATGAATACATAATAGTTGTGCATATTTATGGGGTACTGTGATGTTTCGGTGCAAACATACAATGCGTAATGATCAAATCGGGGTAACTGGGATATCTATCACCTCAAACATTTATCATTTCTTTGTGTTGGGAACAAGGAGTATTCTAAGTCCTGTTTTTAGATACGGTCTACGAGGGATTTGACATAGAGTAAGTGACATGGAAGGCTACCAACTCATAAGTCCCCTCGTGCTTGGGGAAGCAGGCAGCAGGGTAGGGTGGGGCGTGGGAAACGTCACCTACCAGCTGTTCCTGGTGGAGCAGCTCTAAGGATTCTCACAACATGAGCCATTTTTAACTCACATATTTTGGTAGGCAACGCAGACATAAACTGGTATAACACATTTTTAGGGAAAGAGAGCAGAGAGCAAAAGCGAAATATTGACCGTCTTAGAATTCCTTTAAATAGAAAGTTTCTCTCTCAGATTTGTGATATTTTTGAGATAGCTTTGATTTCCCAGTGTTCAAAATGCATAAAGTAGAGCCCGTCAGAGTCGCCCCAGGACTTGCTCTTTCCTTGTCTTCACACTTCTAATGTTTAAAGTTTCATTAACAAAGCGAGTGCTTTGCTTTGTGTTCTTTTGAGAGTGGAATCTGGATCCTTAGAGGATTTCATGCCGGGACGGAAAGCTCAGTGTCTGAGTGAGATCTGTCTTTGAGCCCTGCTTGCACACGGACAGGAAGCCAAATAATTGATGGATCAACTGAGAAGGAAGGGGCTTTCACCTAAAAATGCGTTTATGAAAATCTGTATCTGCAGTTACTAAGAATAGTTATCTTAGCCTGTGGATAATGGTAATATTTGACCAATTCCATATTCATGTATAGAATAAAAATATGATAACACTAGGGGAAATGCTTTGGAAAGGCATGTGAGAAGAGTCTTGCAAGTTCTTAAATTGATAGCCATGGTGTTCTTCTCACGTTAGGACTTACAGACATGTTCTTCTCCCTCTCTCCTCTGGCCCCCTTCCCTTCAGTTCTCTTTCCTCCTTCTCTTTTCCTCTTCCCTCCTCCTTCTTTCTCTTCCTTCCTTTTTTCTTTTTCTTATTTTTAAACAGCTCTGTTATTGGCCATCTCTTTCCTTTTGGGGTGAATGTTAATCAAGAAAAGGTTTTTTTTGGCAGCAACTGAAATTGCATAATTTTCTTGCCCTCTTCTACCTTTTTGAGTTCATTCCTTATTTTTTTATTACTGCATTTAAGACCAAGACTGCAGTCGTTTTAATTTCTGACAATTTTCTCTCATGGATGGCGGCAGATGAACTTTAATGAAAGTTCTCTAGAAGGTGTCAATTCCTTTGTG
Organism: Propithecus coquereli; assembly: GCF_000956105.1. Taxonomy (NCBI): domain Eukaryota; kingdom Metazoa; phylum Chordata; class Mammalia; order Primates; family Indriidae; genus Propithecus; species Propithecus coquereli. The sequence continues at coordinate 760,553 of NW_012137080.1, read as the reverse complement.
ATATTTGGTTGGCATTGTGAAGGTTATGGTATGATTCTTTTTAAACTTCACTTAAAGCGAGATTTAGAATTTGAAGACAGGTAAAACAAGTTTAAATTTCCTTATAGTCCTTTGGACCAAATGGTTCATTTTCTTAGTAAATAACGTAGGGAGAAATGGGACCCATGGCATTGCAAAAGAGAGAGACTTCTAGGGAAGGAATGGTGGCTCCTTGCGGCCATTCAAATGGGGTCTTCTACTGTGAGCTCATAGGCATGGCCGATGGTCCCATTCACTCCTATTTTATCATTGATTAAATATCCATATAGGTTAGCTAATATTTTTATCAGTAAGGGAATGGGATGATATTTTCCATCTCTTCTTAGCTGTTTCTCTGCCTTTCATTTTTTTGAACATCTGAATAGCACAGCTGCATTAAAAACAGTAGTTCATCTATCTCAGTATTCCTGCTCGTAACAATGGTACCATGGGACATTTAAAAACAGTGCCGTAGCTTTAAACGGGAGGACTGTACCCTGAGCATCATGATATTATGAAAAATCTGTCATGGGTCTAATAGTCATACACTTAATTTATCTAAATATTTCATATTTAACTACATTTCAGCCTGTACCTTCTCTTGAGATAAATGGCTCACATTCTTTTCAATGAAGTTTTCTTTTCATTTGATCTTTTATAAAATGACATCCTTTACGTTTTAAGCCATTTGCCTAGTGAGTTCCGTGAACAAAGTCATGTAATTCCCTTCTAAAGATAGGAATGTTGTCTTTTTTTTATCTCTATTCCTTACCACATGTACAATTCATTCTCATTCAACTCTTTATGTTTTTATAATCCACAAACATGTGTGTCTTGGGTCTTCGCTTTTCTGGGAGTTTTGTTTTTTTATCTCTTCTTTGGCAGTTATAGTGTCCCCTGATTATTTTAGTTGTCTTTTGCAGAACTACACTCGGCTCAGTTAAAACTTTGATAAGTGTCAATTAGAACTGTGGGGAGTGTTCCAGAAGAGGAGGAATCATAATTTAGCACAAGAGTGCCTTCCTGCTTTCTTTCTTTTTCTTCTTCTTTTTAAAAAATTTTCTGTTATCTCTCTGGCGATGCCTAGTGTTTTATATATTGACATTGTTGAATGGTGTCCCTGGACAAAGAGTCATGGTGACCCATGAGCCTTCTTCTAGGACACTGAAACCACTATTTGAAAAGGCTACCCTCACTGATTTCCTCCCAAATCCATTAGTTTCCACATGACAAGGGTGAGCTTCAATTCTCATTTATGTGTCTCTTCCCCTGGCTTGTGAGTTTTTAAAATTTTAATGGAACATTGGGCATTTCACAATGTTAAAGATCATGGTGATATTTCTGGACTTTGATATTTCCCTTTTCAATTTTAAATTAAAGCGTCACAGAACAGATGCCTAGATTTACAATTATCCTTTCAAATATGTTTTATTATATCTACATTTTTTTGTGTGTATAATTTTTTTTTATTTCAGCATATTACAGGGGTACAGATGTTTAGATTACGTATGTTGCGCTTGCCCCCCTCCCCCCCTAAGTCCGAGTTTCAAATATGTCCATCCTTCGGGTGGTGCGCATTGCACTCTTTGTGTATGCATATACCCGTCCCCTTCCCC
>NW_012137080.1:754543-755604 GCF_000956105.1 Propithecus coquereli | reverse complement strand
TACAAAATTTTAAAAATGTTAAAAACCTTATAGAACAGAAAGAGAAAATATTTTTGTACAGCTGTACAATGTGTGTTTTAAGCTAAGTATTATTACAAGAGTCAAAAAGCGAAAAGTTGATAAAGTAAAAAAGTTACAATAAGCTATGTTGAGTTTGTTATTGAAGAAAGAAAAGATTTTGTTTTGTTTTGTTTTTGAGATAGGGTCTTGCTCTGTCATCTAGGCTAGAGTGCAGTGGCCCTACCATAGCTTACTGTAAGCTCAAACTCCTGGGCTCAAATGATCCTCCCACCTCAGCTTCCTGAGTAGGTGAGACTACAGGTGCACGCCACCATGCCTAACTAACTAAAAAAAAAATTTTTTTTGGAGAGAGGAGGTCTCACTATGTTGCCCAGGCTTGTCTCAAACTCCTGGGCTCAGGCGATCCTCTTGCCTTGGCCTCCCAAAATGATGGGATTATAAGCATGTGTCATCTTGCCTGGCCAGAAAAGTATTTTTAATAATTTTAGTGTAGCCTAACTGTACAGCGTTTCTAAAGCCTGCTGTAGTGTACAGTAACATCCTAGGCCTTCATACTCACTCCCCCAACACTTGCTCACTGACTCACCCAGAGCAACTTCCAGTCCTGCAAACACCATTCATGGTAAGCGCCCTATACAGATGAACCATTTTTTATCTTTTATACCATAATTTTACTGTACCTTTTCTATGCTTAGATATGTTTAGATACACAAATACTTACCGTTGTGTTACAGCTATCTACAGTATTCAGCACAGTAATGTGCTGTACAGGTTTATTGTCTGGAAGGAATAGGTTGTACCCTATAGCCTCGGTGTGTAATAGGCTATACTACCTAGGTTTGTGTAAGTACACTTGACGATGTTTGCACAATGATGAAACTACCTCAGGATGCATTTCTCAGTATGTATCCCTTTTGCTAAGCAAAGCATGAGTGTCCTATGGTATCCTGTTTTTAGGGGGATTAGGTAGAATAAAATTAGAAAGATTAATTGAAAATATTTTATAAAAGTTGGTTTTCGGAAGAATTTCCAAGAATGAG
>NW_012137080.1:751895-754493 GCF_000956105.1 Propithecus coquereli | reverse complement strand
TGCTTTCTCTGTGCAGAACTGTTTTAGTGTTTCTTGTGATTAGAGTTGCATATGTGTTAAAAATATTATTCCTTATGTGCTTCCACTCTGCTCTGTTTTGGGTTTTTCTCAGAAAACTCAGATGTTTTAGAATGTATTGTTATATGTAAGTGGGAGACCTCGAGTGCGCGTGTCCTCAGACGATAGGACTGTTGAGTCAAAGTGTCAATATTTGTGGACCACTAAGTTAAACAGTTTGTATTCTTTTTAGAAGAACCTCAGGAGTCAAAACTTACCAGAAGCCCGTAGAAGCGTAATGTATAATGTGTTCTGTGGTGATGTGGCAGTGAAGAGAAGCTCTGGGAAATAAGTAAAGCAGCGCGTGTCAGGATGGAGGGAAGAGAGGGAGATCCCAGTAGACACCATCATATGACCACGTGGATTATATTGAAGCACATTTTAGGGAAAAGAGTCTTACATTCTTAAATTTTCCATTTTTAGGGTCCCAACATAGTTTCTTGGCTATTTTAAAGTTTCGCTTCCACAGTTATGCATCTGTTCTTATTATTTTGCTCAAATTTGCTTAGAGGAAGAATAGGATTCATCAAGAACTCATAATTGCTAAAACAGGACATGTTCCTTTTGGGCAAATGAAAAGTTCTTCTTTCCTGTCACTGTGACTTATATGCTATAAAGGGTGATTTGAGAACATTTGATTTCAGTGACAGATAAAATAAAATGAACTTCTTTTTCCTTGGATGTCCTATAGTTTCTGCACCAGTGTGATACTACTAATGGTACCAGGGAAGGGGATTCTGAGATTTATGAATAGAAGCATCAGTTGTGTCCATTTTGACATTTTGGTCTTAACCCAGAGAACAGAGATTCCTCATTTATCCTCTGGATTTGGCAGAGAGTCCTTAGGGAGGTTTTGTCTTGTTAACCCCGGAGTCACCACGTCACAGGTCTGTGGTGCTCTGTGTGTCCCCAGCAGGATGATGGTGTGATTGAGATGTCCAAACAGATTTCCATGCCAGGCAAGCCCGAATGGATGAGAAAGGAGAAGCATAGATATTAGATGGATTTAGAGTTCTTATATTTTTCACCGGGAATAAAATTACCCTTCTTGGCCTTAGAATAGCCATGGAGAGGCTTACAAATTATGTTCTTTAATAGGCAGCATTTTTCATACAACAGCATCTCAGGTAATTGTGACCTAGGTGTTTGTTGAGCAAAGAAGCCAGTGAATACGGTGGAGGTCTTGTTAACGTTGACTTTAAAGCTGGCTTTGGTGATGATGCTTCTTTTAGGTAAAATAAAATTTACAATGTTAGTTTCAAAACAGTCCATAGTGAAATTTAAAGATTGCTTCATGCAGATCTGGTGTTCCTGTTGTATGAGGGGTTGATGATGGTTTCTCAGAACACCCATTTTATTCCTGCTTCTCGGAAGGTGAGGCAGGTTGCTGTTTTTTGTTGTCCCAGCCCATACTCAAACCATCAGATGCATAACAACAATGGAGATGATCATTCCTAGTTGTTACTAAGTAACAGTTTGTAAGACAAGGTTACATTTAATTATCGGTCAAGATAATTTATTGCTTATACATGAGAAAAGGAGAATTGACTTGCAGCATAGTTTTGTGACTGAGTATTTTGGACATGTGGACACACAGCGAATCTCCTCCGTTCTCTTTCTGAGTCTTCACTCAGAAACATTTGTGCATTTGTCTATCTTGTGAAGATGGCGTATTAGCTGTTGCAGAGGCCTGAGGTAAGATAGTTGGTGTGAAGATCTACTCAAGCAAAGCAAGAAATAATTAGAAAGCACATTCATTCATTTATTCATTCTGCATATCTATTTTTTGAAGGGCATTGTTCTAAGCGCGGGGCGTAATCAACACAGAACTAAGCCGAGGGAGATCTGTTCTCGTGAAGCTGCTTTGCTGGTGGGGATTTACTGAAAATTAACAAATAAACACCTGAACAGGATAAATTCAGAAAGTGCTAATGTTCTGAGACTAAACACTGGCCTAGTGAAATAGAATGATGGGAGGCGGGGCTTCTGTAGATGGGCTATGTTCAGAAAAATTTTCTCTAAGGACATGACATTGGAGATGGGGTTTGGATGAGGAAAGTCAGTCGTGTAAAGATTTTGGGAGGTAAGTGTCTCAGGAAGAGAAGGCTTCGCCCGCAAGTACTAAAGCATTCTTGGTGTGTTCCACGACCCATAGAAGTACTGATGCGATTGGGCCATCCATGGTGAATCAGGACAGCTGTAGGAGATGAGGTGAGGGAGGCAGGCCTTTTAGGCCTGGTAGATTTTAAGTGCAACGGGAAGTCAACAAATAGAAAATTCCAGAAAGAAGCTAACAGACCATTCCATAGTATTAATTGTGCCAGGCAAGTACAGTCATGTGCCACATCATGACATCTAGGTCAGTGATGGACCGCATATACAACGGTGGTCCCATAAGATTATAATTAGGCTGAAAAATTCCTGTCGCCTATGATGCAATTGATACAGTGTTGTAGCACAACACATGATACTTATGTTTGTGGTGATGCTGGTGTAAACAAGCCTACTGCGCTGCCAGTCATGTAAAAGTATAGCACATAC
>NW_012137080.1:748737-750090 GCF_000956105.1 Propithecus coquereli | reverse complement strand
TTTTTTTATTTAAAATCTTCCACAAGATAAGATACTTCTGGGCATGTTACAGCTTACAGGCTACAAAAATGATTACGTAATTATTTTACCCTTAGTAAATATAGGTTTCCTTTTTTCTCTCTGGTTAACAGGTTCCAAAGCTTCACATCAGTTTTAATTTCTGCAAGATTCTTTATCAGACAATGACATTTGGCTCTTGATTTGAGCAAGCCTGAAAATCTATTTCATAAGGGTAATTTTCAATAATTTGGCTTAATTAAAATTGTAAATGATGTTATTTTATAATAATGACATTATTCCTGAGGCAGATTTTTCTTGGACAGCTATTCTATGCTATTATGCAAATAAGTATTTTTTGACAGGACAAGAACTTCTGCTTTATTCTCCATTACTCGGTACCTCACAATCATATATTTCCTGATCCACGGACAGCTTGTGTGTGTATGTTTTATTCCCTGTAATTTTTCCCTGATGCAGGATTAAATTGCTTCAGATAAGCCTTCTTGATAAGGTCCTAATGAGATTCCTTTCTTCTTGGAGAAGGAAAAAAAAAAAAATAAGCTAATCTGATATATAAGCCAAGCTGGGATTTGTGTCTAAAAGGAAATGCAAAGAACAAGCAAAAATGGCAACTATATCTGAAAGGCAGGGGATTATAAGAAAGCATCAGCAAAATTTTATCAAAATGTATTTTGAATTAATTGCTTGCAACATTCTGAAGAATGAACTCATTGAATTTGGAGCTTGGGGTCTACAGTAGATATTGCCTAGTCAAACGCCATTATTTTAGAGCTAAGAAAATAATTTAACCGTTTGATCATTTTCTTAAGAGCATATTACTAGTTAGGGACAGAACAAACACTGGATCCAGGACTTCCAGCTTTTCAAATTTTCCTGTCCCCAATTTCTCCTTTTTTATCTTTTCTTTATTTTTCTTTTATAAATATCATAATCTCTCTGGGATCAGAGATAGCTTTTCTAACACTTATGTCTTTGAAGTAAGTAATCCATATATTTTACTCTTCGCCCCCTAGTGTGGCAGTTGGCCCCAAACTTCTTACAGGTGTGACTCATTATTTTGCATTTATCATCTGTTTTCTTGCCACTAGTTGCCTGTTGCCTCCTGTCTTTTGCTGAATGAATGAGTGGAAATCTCAGAATTTTAGGATGAGGGAGAATCCTCCTGAATCTTGAGGGAAATAAGAGTGGGTAGTGTCTTTATGAAGTTTCTCATCACCAAAATGTCCAAATGAAGTTATTAATATAAATGGACTTTTAAAAAGGACTTCACAAATTAAAGGATAGTAAATCCAAAATGTATTAGTAAAGAGAAATGAGACAACTTAGAATTTT
>NW_012137080.1:727500-747362 GCF_000956105.1 Propithecus coquereli | reverse complement strand
GGGTTGCCTTTTCATTCTATTGATTGTTCCTTGCTGCACAGAAGCATTTTAGTTTGATGTAGTCTCACTTGTCTATTTTTACTTTTGTGGCTTTTGGACTCATCAAAGAAGTCATTGCCAAGACCAATGTTAGAAAGTTTTTTCCCTATATTTTCTTCTAAGAGTTTTATACTTTCAGGTCTTATGTTTAAGTTTCTAATCCATTTCAATGTGATAAAATAGCATTCTACTTTTTTTTGACATACTACAGTTTATCCATTCATCTCCAAGATGAAGGACATCTTGGTTGCTTCCAGGTCTTGGCAATTATGAACAAAGTTGCTATAAACATCTATATGCAAGTTTTTGTGTAGACATAAGTTTTCAACTCCTTTGGGTAAATATCCAGGGGTAAGATTACTGGATCATATGGTAAAAGTATGTTTAATTTTGTAAGAAATATTGCCCAACTGTTTTCCAAAGTGGTTGTATGATTTTTTATTCCCACGACCATTGAGAGAGAGTCCCTGTTGCTCCACATCCTCACCAGCATTCGGTGTTGCTTGTGTTTTGGATTCTGGCCCTTCTAATAAGTGTGCAGTGGTATCTCATTCTTATAATTTGCATTTCCCAGATGACATATGGTGTGGAGCATCTTTTCATATGCTTATCTGTATTGTTATGATTATTGTAGCTTTGTAATGTGTTTTGAAGTCAGGAATTGTGAGGCTTCTAGTTTTGTTCTTCTTTCTCAAGATTGTTTTAGCTATTTGTGGTCCTTTGTGGTTCCATATGAATTTTAGAATTGTTTTTCTATTTCTGTAAAAAAAATGCCATTGGGATATTGATAGGGATTGCATTGAATCTGTAGATCAACTTAGATAGTATGGATATTTTAACAATATTAAATCTTCCAATCCATGAACCCAGAATGTCTTTCCATTTATTTGTGTCATCTTTAATTTTGTTCATCAATGTTTTGTAATATTCATTGTATAAGTGTTTTATCTCCTTGGTTAAGTTTATTCCTAAGTATTTATACTTTTTGATACTGTTATAAATGAAATTGGTTTCTTAATGTTTGTTTTGGGTAGTTAATTGTTAGCAACACAAAGATTTTTGTATGTTGATTTTTTATCCTGCAACTTTACTGAATTTGTTTTATTCTAACAGAGTTTTTTTTTTGTGTGTGTGGAGTCTTTAGGGTTTTCTACATATAAGATCATGTCATCTGAGAGCAGAGATAATTTCACTTCTTCCTTTGTGATTTGGATGTGTTTTCTTTCTTTTTCCTGACTAATTGCTCTATCTAGGTCTTCCAGTACTATTTAAGTACAATTGGTGAGAGTATACCTCCTTGCCTTGTGCCTGCTCATAGAGAAAATGCTTCCAGTTTTAACTGTTGGGTGTAATGTTACCTGTGAGGTTTTATATTAGGCCTTTCTTATGTTGCATATATTCATCCACTTGATGGTATCTCGTACGTCACTAGACTTTCTTCTCTCCTTTTCATTCTTCCTCCTTTTTGCTCTTTTTACTGGATAATATCAAATGGCCTGTGTTTGAATTCACTGATTCTTTCTTGTGCTTAATCAAGTCTGCTGTTGCACCCCTCTAGTGAATTTTTCAACTCAATTATTGTATTCCTCAGCCCCCAAATTTCTGTTTGGTTCTTGTTTATGTTTTCTGTCTCTTTGCTGATATTCTCATTTTGTTCATGCATCATTTTTTCTGAGCTCATTGACCATCTTTATTTGGTTATTTTGAATCTTTTTCGAGTAATTCATATGCCTCTGTTTCTTTAGGATCAGTTTCTGGAGATATATTTTGTTCCTTTCATTGTGCCATGTTTCCCTGTTTTTCCATGTGCCTTGTAACTTTCATGATGGGATCTATGCATGTGGAAAAACAGCCACCTCTCCCAGTCTCTAAGGACTGTGCTCATACAGGGAAGGAAATTAGCTTCACTAATCAGCTCAACTAGAGGTTCCGAAGGCCTCTCAAACATTTTTTGTGTGTGTGAATGCATGTTCTCTGGACTTGTGCATCTAAGTTACCCATTAGAGGGATTTACTCCTGTCTCTTTTTCAGGAGCTTCTAATCTCTTACTCCCTCTTGTGTCTGTCTATGGTATTGCAGGGTATTTGGAACTACCATATGCTGTCCAGCTCTCCTTTGTTCTCAGTGGCCCTCAGGCTTCTAAAGTATGCCAGGTCCTGTCCATGCTTTGGGTTAAGGAATACAGACACCAGTCCCTTGAGCAGCCTCCTGAAAACCCTGAAAAGTCTGTATGTTGAGCATATATTTCAACCTTCTATTTACTTCCCCAGGAAGAGTTTGGGTGCTGGGAGTTTTTCTCCCTGTCGCGCTGCACCAAGCTGGGGGCGGGGGTGAGGTCTATGGCAAGTGAGTGCCATGAATTTTCCCACTGGCTTTGATTCATCTGGTTTCATGTTTGCCTGGCGTTCAGGGCCTCTTAAGTGGTTTCCACATTTCTCACAAAGGGAATTGTTCCATCTATTGTTGTTGAATCCACATCTCTGTGGGGAGAAGGAAAGTTTGGGGCTTCCTGTTCAAGCATCTTTCTGATGTCACCTGCCTTGAGGATATGGGCTCTAAAGCTATGAGCAACTCAGATAAGGTTTTCATAGTTACAGAAACAATAAATAAGTAAAGCATTAAATACATAAAGTAATTTCAAATCATTTTAAGTGTCTTGAAAAAGTAATATACACTGTGTGATAGAGAGTCTCTGCCTATGCTAATGACATTGGCAGATCAGGCAATTTAACTAGTTTAGCACAGATCTGAAAGATAATAAATAGCTATGCGTAACATGTGAATAACAGAAAAGGCATTTGATGTAGAGCGGAGAGTGAGTGCAAAGGCTCAAAGGCAGGCACATTCTTGGCAAAGGGGCCATCTGTTTAGAGGGGATAACTGAAGGGGGAATTTGTATGGAAAAAGTCCAGAGAGGTAACAGCAGCCCAGTTTCGATAAGGGATCTTGGATTTCATTTGAAGTGAGTTGAAAGGCTATGAAAAGATCTTGAGCAGAGCCAGCGACATGATCTGGCTTATAATTTAAAGAGATCACTGTGGTTGTCCTGTGAGGAGTAGAATGTAGGGGAACAAAGGTGGGAGTCCACTGCAGGAACCCCGGGGGGAGATGGTGGAGGCCTGTGTAGAGACAGACGCAGTGGATGTAATGAGATATGGTCAAATTTGGCACATTTCCAAGGTAAAGCCAACGGGATTTGATGTGCGTTTTGTCATAAAGAAGTCAAAGATGATTCACATTTTTGGGTTCAAGGAATTGGAAAAATAAAGTTCCCAGTTAAAAAGATGGGAAAAAAATCAGACGGAGCAGATTTTGCGGAAGAACTTGAGTTGCATTTGGCACACGATCAAGTTTGAATTACCTTTCAGACATCCAAGCAAGGAACAGTGCAGGGTGAATACATCTGGGATTTATCAATGATAGTTAAAGCCTTGAGTTTAAATGAAATCACCCAGGATGGATGGAGAACAGAACCATGGCTCAGATGGGACGCAGGGAAGTCAGGGAGGTGGGAGGAAATCTAGAGTGTGGAGTTGTATGAGCCAGGTGATGAGGTGTGTGCAAGGTGAGAGAGATCAGCTGTGTCAAATGCTACTGTAAAGTCTAACTCTTTTTGTCATGAAGTGTAACATACAGTAAGTACAGGCATGTGCTGCATAGTGACATTTTGGTCAATGATGGACTCATATACAACGGTGTGTCATGGAGCTGAAAAATTCCTCTCTCCTTATGACATTGTAGCCCTCATAGTGTGGAAGCACAATGCATTACTCATGTTTGTGGTGATGCTGGTGTAAACAAACCTACTGCACTTCCAGTCATGTAAAAGTCTAGAATATACAATTATGTACGGTACATAGTACTGGGTAATGATAATAAACGACTATGTTATGGTTTACATATTTTCTATATTATACTTTTTATTGTTATTTTAGAGTGTACTATTTCTACCTATAAAAAAAAGAAGTTAATTATGAAACAGCCCAGTCAGTTCCTTCAGGAGGTATTCCAGAAGGCATTGTTACCACGGGAGAATACAGCCCCACGTGTGTTATTACCCCTAAAGACCTTCCAGTGAGAGGAGATGTGGAGGTGGAAATGATGTTGATGATCTTGATTTTGTGTAGGCCTCAGCTAACGTGTTCGTGTCTTCATTTTTTTGTGTGTACAAAAAAGCTTAAAGAGTAAAAAAAAAATTAAAAATAGAAAAAGCATATAGAATATGGATATAAAGAAAGAAAATACTTTTGTGCAACTGTATAATGTTTTTGTATTTAAAGCTCAATGTTACTACGAGTTCAAAAGTTTAAAATAATTAAAAGGTTTATAATGTAAAAAAGTTGTAGTGAGCTAAGGTTAATTTATCATTAAAGAGAGAAAGAAAAATATTTTTAATAAATTTAGTGTAGCCTAAGTGTACAATGTTTATAAAGTCTACAGTAAAGTAATGTTCTAGGCCTTCACATTCACTCCGCACTCACTCACTGATTCACCCAGCGCAACTTCCAATCCTGCAAGCTCTGTTCATTGTAAGTGCCCTATACAGATGTACCACTTTTTGTCTTTTATACAATAATTTCACTGTACCTTTTCTATATTTAGATACACAAATACTTATCATTGTGTTACAGTTTCCTACAGTAATCAGTACAGTCATATGCTGTACAGGTTTGTAGCCTAGAAGCAATATGCTATTATATACCATACAGCGCACATGTGTAGTAGGCTATACTCTCTAGGTTTGTGAATTTACACTCTAGGATGCTGGCTCCACGATGAAATCACTTAAGGATTCATTTTTCAGAACACATCCCTGTCATCAAGAGATGTATTACCCTATTCTATCAGTTCGTGATAGTTATTTTATATCTACTCAGAAATCAGTGGGCACAGAATATGTCACAAATAGTCATTGAGCAATTAGCATTATGCTAGACACATAGGTCATATGTCACACAAACATGCAAGACAAGGCCTGCTGACTGTTTGAGGTTTATTATATGCACATGGATAAAATAAGCAAGATGTTCACCTAGCTTCAAACTTATGAATATGTTCTTTAACAAACAAAATTCATTTACAAATGTATTTAGTGCTTGGAACTTTCTCTGTGTTTTCACATAGCAATAATGTAAATGATAACTACATCTAAAGCTAGGCACCCGAAGCTGCAGTCCAGCTGAACTATAACGCTAAGACATGAAGCTGGTTTGCTGAGTTATTAGATTATTGTTTTTACTTATTTTGACTTAGTGATCCACTTAGCCTTTCGATGCCTCAGTTTGTGTGAATAAATATTATGCATTTGATTCCTATTAAGTGACATGCTATGGATAATGCTCACGAGGTTATTGGTGAAGCCCTTCAGGTCTTGCTCTGCTGGCTCCAAATAGTTAACCTCAAGAGAGGCAGTTGTCTAGAGGACATCTAACAGATGTACGGCCAGTGATTAAAAATGAAAACAAACGTGAGGTTAGGGTGTACTCAGTCGTCTCCTAACGCCAGTGACCTTTCCCTTCCATGCCTCCTCTGGATCCTCAAGAGAGTGTACATTGCTTTATTGTGACTCTTCATTCCTCTCTTTCCACCCAGTTTAAATGTTTCCTGCTTGTTTCACCAACATAAACACATTCTTGGGTGGTGGGGATTAGGGGGGCAGGAGAAGTGAAGGTCACTAAGGACGTTTGGTCCAACATGACATCCCTGCAGGCGTTAGACCCATCCTCCACCAGACACTGCCCTGGCAAGGGCTTGTGCATATTCTGGGCCTCTGAGCAGAGAAGACCCACCAGCATCGTGCTTATTATGTGAATTTTGGGTCATCTTCCATTTCATAGGGTGCTGGGCTCTGAAATGCTCTTGAGATTGGTATCCTGGGTGTGAATGAAGATGAACAATGCGGCATATGTGAGTGACTCATGTAGAAAACATGAGGAAAGGTGCCAGACTCGTTTGCGGCGCTGATGGTTGCGGCGTGACACTCTCATGTCAGCCTAAGAGGTGCCTGAGGAAAGGGTTTAATTGCATTTTTGTGCAGCAAGTACTGGGCAGGTGTCAAAGGGTGGCTCTGTTATTCCAGTTGGCTCAAAAAAGTGCAAGAAATTCTATCAGGTTCCTGTTTCTCAACAACATGGATTTCTACCAATTCAATATCTGCTAAAACTGGTGAGTCTATGGATGTGTAACTGAGAAAGGCGGGGGAAATGTGGAGAAAAGCTAAGAAGCGAAGACAGAATGAGTATGAATCACTATGTTTTGGGAAGTTATTCATATATTATTTTTGCTGTCTTGATATTGTGACATTGAGCCAAGAAATATAAACATATTAAGCAGTTTTGAAAGACTTCCTTTTCTCTGGATAATGTTAGCAAGTCATTAATAAACTTCCTCTGCTGTATATTAAGAAATTTTACCTGGAACCTGAAGGCACAGAAATTTCTTGTAGGCATAGTAATGGCAATGAGTCAACTCAATTGGAATGAAAAATACACATTTTATGGGGCCCGAAACAGGATCTGTCTATCAAAACAATATTGGAATGTTTTAGTATGGTGGTGTTGTGCCTTTATTGATGACTAATTTGGGTTGTAGGAAGCTTGATTTCTTTAAATACAAATTAGGGTAGTCAACTGGTCACTTTGGGGTGAGTGTGTGTGTGTGTGTGTGTTGTGTGTACAGAGCTTCAGATTTTCAATCCTTGCTATGACTTTTTAGTCACACATTCAGGAAAGGCAGGAAAAAAATCCCTTTGTTTTTAAAAGTTAAAGTAAAAAATTTGCCTTTTTGTGGAAACGTGAATAATTTTCTTAACTATTTCCCCTATGATTACTTTTATTAATATATAGATATAAAACACTTTATTTTTGTTCAAACTTGTATCCATTATGGAAATGCAGGCTTAAGTGTAGTGGGAAATCAAATGAATAGAGATCAGTGATTTTCTATTGGAAAAAACCAGTAGAATTTCCAAATTTGGAAATGTTATAGATGCATATAATTGACAGAGTAAAACATCCTTTGTCGCATTTTAGCCTATTTTTTCTCATCAGTTTAGAAATTCAGGCCTTAAAAACACAGTGTGCGAATAAATGTTGGTTAGTGTAGCACTACCTAGGCAAAATGGTATAAAAATATTGTTAGGTGCTGTCTCCCTAATCTCAATCTCCTGCCTACTCAAACCCTATTTTAAGAATAACTTCTTTTTAAGGAACTTCCTAGAAAAATAGAGTAACTGTAACTTGGGTTAAGTTCCTATCTTATTCTTCTAGAACTGTTTCTTCTTTGCTAACTGAACAACTTCCATCTTGCCCTCTGCTTGCCCGTTCATTTCTTTCTGACTTCTTCTACCTCCTCTGCTCTCCATATTTTCCTTTTCTTTTATTAATCTTTTTTCCCCCATTCATGCTGAGATGGGGTGGAAGGGGGCCAGAAAGATAGACAAAGATTAATATTCCCATAAAATATAATCCCATACAATAACATGGAATCTAGGCAGCCACATGGAAAAATGCACATCTGGGGAAATGCAGTTTTTGCTCTACTTGCTTCCCGTGTATGTTTCTGGCTCCTTCAGAGTTGCATGGACTGAAGGGTTTTGACCATGTGTTGTATTTTTTATGCACTACTGTGCTCATTTCATTCAGACTCAAAGAATAAAAGAATTTCATTGTGTCAAGTTCAGTGCTTGCCTGATGTATACATCTTCTCTGCAACAATGCAGCTAATGGTCACTTGCTCTTGAATACTGTTAGACAAGTCTATTTAATGAGAGAGAAATAGTTATGCAGACTACATTAAACGTAGCTATTCAGTGAGATATCGTGGTCATTAAAAATGATGGCTCTGAAGACTTCAAAATGCCTTGGCATATGGTTGTGTTATATGAAAACGCTTGACCGCAGATTTAATGTTACCACTGTTAAAAAATTGAATATATGCATGTCGCAAAAACTGTTTTAGAGAGTGTGATATTTTTCTTTAGTATTATTTTTCCAAATGTCCAATAATATTTATATTATCTTTATGATTAAAATACATCTTCCAAAGTGGATATGGTCAGGAAAACAACTGTAATACTCAGCAGTTTGCCTCTTGCTTTCTGGCTTTTTGAGGACATCCACCCCCAACTCCGTTGTTCTCTGCTTTGGATTTTAAGCTTTTGTTTCTATTAATAGAAAATAAATTTACACTTTCAAAAGAGCAAGTACAAAGCTGTGCACTTCATCAGTCTGTGTAAAAATAGCTTTGACATGCAACTGCATAATCCCCAAATAGAAGGAAAGACACGGGAAGGTAGGCAAGATGTTTACTTTTAGACATGCTTTCTAAAGTCTGGTGTGCAGAAACTGCTTTCTGTAGGAAATATTGTCCTTTTTAATTTATAAGAATTAAGTTTTGTTTTTTTTTAAAAAGGGTGCTTCTTTATAAGAAGTTTCTAATTAACGTGTGGTTAAACTCGTGTCTTACTTGGAAACACATTCAAGGACTTGAAAGCCTTTTTAAGAAAACATGAAATGTATTTTGACTCAAATTGTTTCCAACAAAAACAATAGATTGAAAACATTATTGCATATTACCTTTCTTACTTACAAAATATACTGTGGGGAAACCTTGAAAACATGCTTCTTCCTCAGTGTCTAAATATAGCAAGATTTAATCACTTGTGTTTGGTATAAAATATACAAAAGTAATACTCCATCTTTTCTCTCCATATGAAATCAGAAATATTTTTTAATAAAAGGAAAAGATTACTGATGTGTTCATCAATACTTACAACAGTTTATTTAATCATGGAATGTAATTTTGGGATTTCTCTTTCACTTTTGGATTTATGCACATGCCTCTATTTTTCCTAGACAAAAAAACAAAATAAGTACCACGTGCATGTAAACATAGAATTTCTGAAAAAAAAGTTTCATGAAATGAGCCACAAGTTCATTTATCTAAGGAGATACTGGAACTTATATTAGTGTGGAATTTTGATATCAGATCATGTATGTACTAATTTGCTTCTACAAAGTATAATCATCTTAAATATTAGATAATATCTGTGGATGTCTCAGATACATGCAAAAATTGAACACAACTTGAATTTACAACAGGGGTTCAATAGTAAGTCTATGTTTTCTCAGAATAACATTCTCAGTAATGTAGGGTTTAACTTTAATACACAGATATACTTCACTATAGAATTGTAAGAAGATTATAACAGATTGATTTGCTACTAACAGTTTCCTGTTCATGGGAATTAGCTGTAATTATGCAGTAATAAATATGACGATGTAATGAAATTTAGTATGTTATTACACACTGTTCATCGAAACACAAATACTATTCTTTTGCATGCTGATATTAAGTTGCCATTTTGTAGGGCAAAAATGCTCCAATATTGGCAATTTTATATGATTCAACCCAGTATTATTAGCTGAGAGCTGCTCCTGGAATATTCTTGAAGAGCAATGTGCTAATGTAATGTGGTTCTCTAAACGTTGTTTGCCCCCTTGGTGGATTATTAATGGTCTGAAGTGACACCCTGATAGAAACATTATCTCATGCAAGGAAGCCAATGGCATGGCTTTAGCTTCTGGAATATCATCAAAGGACAAAAAGGTGAAGAAGATGGGTCTGGCTTCTGGGGCTTATTCCCAGTGGTGCCGGGGGATGTGCCATGGAATGGTTTTGTATGTCAATAAAGCCCTCAGAGCCTAATATGATATATATATATATATATATATATATATATATGTATGTATATAATGGCTCAAGAAGCAGCCCCATTGATTAAGACTGCTTCATGTCACTGACATTAGAGGAACTTCTTGTGTAAATGATGTCCATAAATAACATTCCAGACCTACATGGCTAGTAAATTAAAAACAAAACAAAACAAAACAAAACCTAGGAATGGACAATCCAATGTGGTTCCTCATTGGTTCAATCAGGCCAATCAAGGTTGTCCAGGCTCCACCAGTGCTGTATGTGAATTCTGAACTTAAGAGAGTAAGGGCCATTTGAGATACTGTCTGGTTTTATTAGCAGGACCTTTCAAAGCAGTTTACATCATCTGGAATTAGGTCATCATAATGCTGGCACATAGCCAGAGGTTAAGAATGAGATGCATGAGGATCCTACAGCCTTTGGCAACAATGCTCATACATGATCTGCTATTATTGATGGGTGATGATTATTTTTGTGGTGTAACTATAAATCGTAATGATACCTACCATTATCTTCCCACAAAGTCTTTTTGGCAATGAGAGCATCATTTATTATTTTGTTTTCCTTGTCATGCATTCTTCAAGTTTTTCAAAATAATCTTGCTTACGTGGTTGAAGTGATCAGATGCAGTGTTATGAATGTGTGCTTTGATTCCTTCTCTAAAGATTAGCTTCTTTTCAGGGTGGAACTGGTTTCTCCACAAGGAAATAGTGGCAAATAAAAATCTATAATTGCACCTAACAGAAATTTGGCAAGAGAATACTTATGTTACGCTTTGAGGAACTGTGTAATTATACAGATGCCAGTATAATTATAACTGGATTTGGCCATTGTACCAATTTATTGGAAATAATGTCTTTTTTTAAAAGGAGAAAAAATGAGAACAATCTTAAATATTGAGCTAAAAGAAGTTATCATTGAACCAGTTATATATATCTCATTGGTATCACCTAGTTAGGTGTTAACACCTTATGCCTGAAGTTCAGAAATTTTTCTATCACTTAAAAATGTTCAAATTATTAATGTTATTCTACTTTTAGGATTATAGGTATGGTACCATATTTTAATGAAATCCCGATTGTGATATTAACAGAGGATGAGTTTGTAAAAATCATTCACAAGATTCTGTATTGTTCTGATGAACATGAGCATCTGAGTACAGGAAAAAAAAAGGAAATCAGAACTTCTGGTGTTACTTGTATTTTAAGATTTCACAGTACAACCTACTATGAAAACAATACGTTCTTCAGGGTTTCCCGGGGTAGCTCAATTTCTAGTATCTCTTCCTTTAATGAAAAAAATAGCCATTCTAGTACTTTATAACACATGAAAAGATGTCCCTTGGTATTGGACTCAGGAAACATTTTCATGATTATCAGTCATTGACTTGAATTCCAAGTCTGTACTAGTCCCCTGTAATTACAGATAAGTGTGTCTTATCAATGTTTGGTGTGAAAGCTGAGTAAAGTTCCAAAATGCCAGATGGCATAGAGACATCAACTTTCTACGATTCAAGAATGCACAAATTCACAGGGGAATGCTGTGAACTTTGATTCTAAAGCCTCCATTGTCTTGGAAACCAAGATTTTCCGTAATTATCTTTATGAGTAATTGTCTTTGTCATCTGTGTAAATATAATAAGCCTTTTAGAGCTTCTTAAATTTAATCCTGTACTCCTAACGAGAACCGTATATTCAACGTTTTTTCCTTAGTGTACATCTTGTGCTTGTCTGTAAACTGAAGATCAAAATTAAATGTGAATCCAATCAAGATTATCATTCACTGTTTCTATTGTAGGTTTTAAGTTTGGAAGTCCTTTCTCAATCAGCAATTCAGGTAATCATATGTTAGGATTAAGTGCATAGGATCCCACATTCTCTTATCTTAACCTAAACAGTCCAACTTATTCATAAGTTGTCGCCATGACTTGATTGTCCACAAAAGTTGCTCTTCATGGAAAAGTGAATTTTTTTCATTATCTATTAAGTGATCATGTTACTTTAGCCACATAATATGGTACATCTAGAAACAGTTCTTATAAAGGCATTTAAGTTTTCTGATGACCTGAGTTGATGCTGAAATTGCAGAGACTCTTAGCTCTATGTCAGTGAGTAGTAAAGGGCATCCAATTTCCTGTGGATGTTGACCAAGGGACCTTGTACAGAAATATAAAATAGATTTACAAGAATATTCTAGAGAAAAGACACCTTGGTATACTCATTCTCATAGTGATTTGACATACTCTTAGTTCTACGTCAAGCCTCTGTTTCAAAATCACAGCTCTGTGATACGTATTTCCAACCCACACGTTGCCAGACACTAATGTTTCTGATTATAGGTCCATATTTACTTCTTTTGAATTTAAATGATTTGTGGACCTCATCCCAGTGTCTGGGTGACATTGCATTTCATCACTGACAAGAAAAAGAATAAGCTAAAGTCATGGTGCTGGCCATGAAGGCTGTATTCAATTGTTGGAGGGATTAGCTTTCTCTTGTGAATAAAATAATTAGTTTTACTTAATGGAGTAGAGTCTGAAGACCTGTCTTATCTTTTCTCTTCTATATCACCCAAGTTTTTACTTTGCTGTTGCTTCCTCATTGCCTAGCACCATAAACAGCTGATAAATATGTTTTGAATAAATGGATGTGTTGAACGAATGTATATAAAATATAAAAATATACTTTGGCTATAATGATGATCTTCCTAAATCCCCCTTCCCTTATTTTTACTGGAACATTAGTTTTTCCTGAGAGTCACAAACCTAGAGACCCTATGCCTATGCCATGTACGTGCGCCCTAAATCAGCATGGCATCTCCGCGTTTAACTGTGAAGCTGTTCCCTCAAGAGTAACTAGACAACAGCAGGAATGTCATAGGCAGCTCTCTCAGATTTATGCAGCCTTGATTTTTTTTTTAGCTACATAGACTACGAATTGACTAGAGTATATGAAAAGATAACTTTTTATTTGATTTACGCTAAAATAAAATCATTTTGCGTTTCCTCAGGTATTACATCCCTTTTATGTTTATTGCGATCTTAAAATATTTTCCAAAGACATTTTTAGTTTTTTAAAGTTTTATTTATCTGTCCTTTGTATGCTCATAGTTTACTTAATTAAATGCCACTTTCTTGCCAACAGTTAATGTTGGCAAGTTAGTGTTTATTTAATGATAAAACACTCAAACGATTGAGGATTTTATATGACCAAAAAAAAAGAATCTGCTCTCATTATTTTTATTTAACATTGCTCTGGAAATACTGGCCAATGCAATGAGAGATAAAAAGTAATAAAACACAGCTATTGAAACATGTGGAGATAAAATACCATTATCTGTAAGCGATAAGCTTGCTTACTTTGGTTTTTCAGGTAGAATACAAAATCAAATAAAATACTGAGTTCAGTATAGATCAGTGGTTCTCAAAATGTGGTCCCCAAGACCTCCTCAGAGGTTTGTTAAGATCAAAGCTATTTTCTTACTACTACTAAGATGTTTTTGTCTTTGTCATTCTCATTATTTTATGAGCATACAATGGAGCTTTCCAGAGGCTACATGATGTGCTATCCCAACAGGTTAAATGCAGAAACATATATTAAAATATGGTTTTCTATTAAGCCAGACAGATTTATAAACTTATAATGCTGCCTCTCTTCTCACTATGAGTTTTGTTCGTTTTAGAAAACATAATTATTTATTTTAAAAGTAGATTGCTTATGTTAACATATATGGGCTTCTTGTTATTTTTACATAAATTAATCAAAAACATTTTAAAAATTAAAAATTTCAACACAGGAAATATCAATAGTTATAACCCACATAAACAAAAGTTCTTTGATGTCTTCATTAATTTTTGAGGCTGTAAAGTGGTTTTAAGATAAAAAATTTGAAAATTGCTGGTACAGAGGATGGGAAATACATATTTGTGTATCCAACAGCAAAAACAAATTATAATTTAAAGTGGAAAAAGAGTGAAATATTTATGAATAACCTTATAGATCTATATAGAATATATAATAACACTATTTCAGTATATTAAAAGGGATTCAATAGAGATTCATACCATGCTCTGTGGTAGGAAATTTGACTTTTATAATCATGTTGATTTTCCTTAATTTATAGATTTCACATATTTTCAAATATACTTAACATATTTGAAATATTTAGCATATTTCAATGGAACTATGTTAAATCTATGAAAATGAAAATTTCTATAAAATTTAACTAAATTCTAAAGTTTATGCAGGAATAACAGGGCAATAACTGCAAAAAATATTATTTAAAAAGAAGGATAATGAAGGGAGACCTTTCTTACTGGTATTAAAGTTACAAAATGAGTCAGATAAATAGAATGAATCAACTATCTCAAAATTAGCTTTACTGTGCTGTGCACATGTGTGTATATGTGTATATTTGTGTGCACTTAACATAGGATAAAGGAAGCATTAGTGTTCAGTATTACTCACAATAAAGGCTATATAAATGGAAACAATTTTTGTCGGTTCAGTAAAGATAAATGTCATTGATATTAGAGTTATTGCTAAGCATTTGTAAATTGTTAGGGGGAAATTATAAATTGAAGCAACCTTCTTAAATAGCTATTTGCTACTACACATCAAATGCTTTAAAATATTCATAATCTTTAATAAGGCAAATTTATTCCTAGCAATCTCCCAAGGAGATGTTCAGAAATGAGAAAATATTTATATACAAATATGTTCACAACAGCATGTTTTATATTAATTCATATTTTAGAACAACATTTACATCTACATATTGGGCAATATGGTAATGACAAGAAAAAACTGCATGTGGAATAATATTATTAATAAATAAGAATAGAGAACACAACATGTCATATATTTCATAAATCCAACTGTGTAAAAACTATATCAAACTATTGGCAGTAGATGCCTTAATACATTAACAGTGGTTGTTTCTGGATTCTGGAATTACAGATAATTTTTATCCTCTTTATGCCTTTCTGTATTTTCCTAATTTTTTTTACAGTGAACATAAATAAAAGCAGTACAATTTAATTACATTACACACAAGTATTGAAGTTTTAATTTATAGATTAAGACAAACCAGACAAATATTATAGTCAGATTTGAAATGAGATTTTATATTATATTTCAGCTCCGAGCTACCTGTTCTTTTTCATCTGCCAGTAACTTCCTTGAGCAATACCTCCATTTTCAGAGTGTACTTATTGTCCAATTTTTCAGTAAACTATATAACTTTAAACAAGTCACTTTTATTCTCTTGGTCTTTCATAATTTCCTTACCTATCAAATAACACTCCTTCCAATTTTAAATCTGAAAATTAAGTAGTAAAGATTTCTAAAACTCTATTTCCCATAGAAACATCTTTTCCTATAATCTTTCTCTCTTCCACTATACATTTTCTCCTAACATATTCTTTTATCTTTTGTGTTTGTCCTCCTTCAACGCTCTGCCCCCAACATCTGATGATTGAGGAAGGGATTATAATGTCATCTTTCTATCTCTTAATACTACTCAAGGCAGCATCCAGACCCTAATGGTCTCTGTACTACACTCAGTCAACACTATACTCTTGACTGGTTGTCATCTACAGAGTTTTGGTGATTCTCGTTACCGTAGAATTTATAAAAATCTGTAGAAATTCTAAGAAGCTAGATCTAAATAGACTGACTTAAGCTTGGTAATGAATTGCTGTTGCTTTTTCCTTTTCATCCTAGCCTATTTTGTTGGACCTTTTTGATACACACTGCCTATAGTTATAGACAATGCAGGCTTGGATGCCTATGTTTAACAGTTGAAATGAGTACCACTTTGGAAACACTTTGTTTTCGATGAAGCTATTGTATCTTATTTAAACTATAGTTTGCAATCTGCTATTTTTACTCTGTGGAGCTTATTAAGAGAACGTTGTTATGTTTAGTTGTTAATTCAAGTAAGTCACTAAACATGTTAATGAATGACAATATGAATGCATATTGGTGCCATATGATAAGCTTTGAGCAGATCCATTCACTTGATATCACATGTGAGTTTCTTATAATTTAATTATTATTAAATACTTCGGTATAAAGTTTTAACCTATATTATACATTCTAAATGGAAAAGCAAAACTTTAGAATTGATTTTCTTTGTCTAATCAGTCATTTCTGGGGTGGAATATATGCTGTTTGATGCCTTCATGTGATTCATATGTACTGATACATTTCTTTTTAAACTTGCAGCAAATAGTGGCAGCAATAAATGCAGGGATTATACCTTTAGGAAACACCTCCAATCAAATCAGTCACTGGGATTTGGGAAGTTCCTTCTTCTTTGCTGGCACTGTTATTACAACCATAGGTAGGAGACAACTTATTTTATTTTTTATTTTGGTACAGTTTGTGAGCTAAAATCCATTTGTATGAATTTTTTTATAGTTGGTCAAAATGATCTACTTAATGCAGACAAGTAGATTATAGTAAATTGATTTTGAAAAGGGGGTTTAAACGTTTAAACAAAGGAATGATGAAAATGAATTAGGTTATGTTTTGGAATATTAAGTTTAAAGTATATATGAAACTTAATAGCAGTGCAGTTCAGTTATTTAACTAATGGTAGTAGTGTCAAGAAATGGCTTGAAATGATGATTTCTTTGGGCAAGTAGTTTTTGATTTTCTTGCATCTTTGATTCTTTAGTGTAGCAGGAAAAGATTTGAATACACTTTTAACATTCTTTCATGATGTTTCTATTCAGTACCACCTTTTCCAATTTATAAATTTTAACTCTGTATTTTAACAGATTGTTCCTATTATATGCTCACCTATTATGATTATTTCAGGGCCTGTTTTATATACATTATATTTTGCGAATAGCACAAAGATAAAAAGTTAGCACTGAATTATCAAGATTACAAAAAGAATGAACATTTAGTCACGTTCTTTATTATAATGTTGGGAAGGGTTCACATAATGGAACGTGGTCTTTTTTGAGCTTGACTGTGCATATACTTGGCACCTCGTAGGCAGCAGAATGAGCACATGTAGATGTCCTCTCTCTGTTAGTCATCCAGTGCCCAGAAGCTATCCAGAGGATCTAAATGCAGACCCCATAGTGAAAGCCATGTTTGCCATTCTGGAAGGATTGAGAAGGGATATAGCTGTCCTGCTTACAGAAGGATGTGGGTTTAAAGCACAGTTTTTAAGAAACGGCAGGAAATTGACTTATCACAATCATGAAGGTATTTCAGGTGGGAGAAAATATATGTGCAAAAAGGAGTTCTTCCCTTCCACCTTTGCTCGTGATGAGATTTCCTCTCATGGGACTGATCTCTGGTTATGGGGTGAATTAAGATCCTTAAAGTTTCAATTTTATTTTTTGATGTCATTGATAAATTAAGACATGTCCAAAGCTTTCATATCAGTATTTTATATCAAAGTTTTACATAGGAGAATATGAAAAATTTATGGATGAACTCTCACTTAAAATTTTTCCTTTTATAGAAATTTGTAGTAATGTTCTATCATTATATGAATCCATGGTTGATCCTCTTTGCACTGGGTCACTTGCCAATAAAATAAATACCTTAGCATGTTGATTTTTGCCTTTGTTAAGAGGTCAAGAAACTGTGTTTATTCTTTCATTTCCATCAGCTAGGTCAAAAGTTGTGAGGCTGTGAAAATTTGGAAGAATGGCAACCTTGATTTCTAACCATAATAACAGGTTAAGTTTGGGGCTTAGACATCTTGGCCATTTCTACTATGGAAATAACTATTTATTGTGTAAACTACTTAGAGTCTGGAAGAAAAAAAAGCTCACAGACTTAGTGAGAATGGCTTGTTTCTGCCCAGTGAAAACTCAAAAGTCCAAGTTATAACTCATCATGACCACCACTAAATTATTTTGCAAGAGACTCAGTCATTATGCAGACTTACTGTTGCATTGTATGTTTATAAACAGTCTCAGTTTTGGAATCCCCAAATTCAGTAAGTTTTGCAGACATATACTTCAACACATGAAAAAAAAATAAACCATTATTACCAGCCTTACCCCAAATTATAGCCATTAAGCACAGTAGCTGATTATTTAGGTTGTTTAGGTAGCTGCCTCACTGCCCAAATCTCCTACTGCTCTATCTCAGGCTTTAGTCTTATGTGGATTAAGTCATTCTGGGTCACCCATATGGGGACCTTTTCCTACATCATCTTTTACTCCTCAGGTCAAGGGCATATTCTCTGACCTTGGAATAGGTTATGGTCTAGGGCAGGGTAAAAATTTTGGCCTCTTTTGTAAGTGTCCACTTGACATCCAAATCATTATTTCATAAAATTCAAATTATAGTTATTAATATTGCTAATGATAACTGCGTGAGCTTTGTAGTGTTTTTTAGCAATCATAGAAATTGTGACCTTTAGCATTAGATACATTTCATAAGCCATTTTAAAATCACATTAGAACTGGGGAGAGTTTTGGAAAATAAATTACAGTGCCTTTTATAGGGTGCCTGGTACAGGCTGTGCTTCATGGAGTTGAGTTGACCGCAGCTGTCCAAGGTTTCTTTATTCAATTTTATCAATTTTTCTAAGAAGAAAACATGATCCCTGCTATTCATTGGAAATATGCCCAAGGGAAGTTTAGTTATACAAAATCAAATATTAAATTTAAGAACCAGTTTGAGAGTATCTCTTCATATATCTAAACACTCTTTCCAAAATCATACCCTTGCAAACCTTTCACAAATTCCATTCCATAGTTGCACAAACTGATATCCATCCTTGACTATTTATTCCTTTTCTCTCATATCCCCCTCCCATTCCATCAGCCAGTCCTGTTGGCTCTGCCTTCAAAATTGGTCCGTGCTTTAACGACTGTTCAGCATTCAAGTTGCCACCATTCTGGTCCAAAGCACATTATCTCATGTCAGCATTATCGCAGAAACCTTCCCCTCAGAACTCTTCTGTGGCTTCCAGCTCAATCAGAGTAAAACCCATAGTCCCTTGCCTGTTTCTCCTAGTAAGATGCAAGTTCTATGAAGTTAGGTATTTTTATCTGTTTGGGCCTTTTCTGTATACTCAATGCCTGACACATAGTGGGTGCATAATAGTTATTTTTGGAATTAAAAACAAATAGGCATTCTAAATGGTGTGAACTATGTCTTATCGGGAATTACGTAACACTATATTGATACCTGTGATACTAGCTCTTTCAACAGATTTCATTACCAGCTTGTTTGTTTGTTCATTTATTTATTCAACAAATAAGAAAACACTATTGCTCTGTTGCTATAAAGATAAAAGATAAATTCCTTGACCCGAAGTCAGGAAGAACAGTGGAGATAATTAACATTTACAATACAGTGGGCCAGGTGCTATGCGTTGAGAGCATTTAATGGGAATGTATAGGAATAGCACGTTACACAGACATTGGGGTAGGTGGGTGGATGAGGAAGAGACAAAGAATACCTCCATTTCCTTGGTAGATGTTGTCCCAGTTTAGACTGGAAAGAATTAGGAATTGATCAGGGGAATAAATGTAGAACGGGGATACTCCAGGCATTGGGATCTCATATGGAAAAGAGCAGGGGTAAGAGGCAGTATGGTCTGTTTGGGTATTGCCAGGTATCTAGAATGGTTGTTTGCAGATCCATCCTCAGGATTATTTAAATCCATTAGTCAACATAAGTACCTCCTGCTGCATCACTGCTACTTCTGCCACTGCCAGGAGTATAAAGGAAGGAAGGACACAGTCCCTGCTTGCAATCTCATTTGGGAGATAAAATTGACACATATGAAATAACTGAATAATAAAAAAAAATATGACTTGTATAATGTTACATGGAGCAATGGTTTAAGTGCTGTAAGAATTGAGGGGAAAAAAAAGGACATGTGGGCTGGGACTGAGAGGGAAATATAAAGGGGAGAAGTTGGATGTGAACTCTGCTTTGAAGGAAATGTTTTGGTTTAGACTGGTAGAAGGGAAAAAGCCTCCCAGTCTGTGGTATGACTAAGCAAAAATCTTGAACTTGATTTATTTTGGGGATAGAAAGGTAAGTATTTGAGTAGACCAGAGGAATTGTTTAAAGGAGTAGTGACAAATATTATTGACTGCTTTACATGGGAAGAAT
>NW_012137080.1:715147-716220 GCF_000956105.1 Propithecus coquereli | reverse complement strand
CTGTGGTAGGAAATTTGACTTTTATAATCATGTTGATTTTCCTTAATTTATAGATTTCACATATTTTCAAATATACTTAACATATTTGAAATATTTAGCATATTTCAATGGAACTATGTTAAATCTATGAAAATGAAAATTTCTATAAAATTTAACTAAATTCTAAAGTTTATACAGGAATAACAGGGCAATAACTGCAAAAAATATTATTTAAAAAGAAGGATAATGAAGGGAGACCTTTCTTACTGGTATTAAAGTTACAAAATGAGTCAGATAAATAGAATGAATCAACTATCTCAAAATTAGCTTTACTGTGCTGTGCACATGTGTGTATATGTGTATATTTGTGTGCACTTAACATAGGATAAAGGAAGCATTAGTGTTCAGTATTACTCACAATAAAGGCTATATAAATGGAAACAATTTTTGTCGGTTCAGTAAAGATAAATGTCATTGATATTAGAGTTATTGCTAAGCATTTGTAAATTGTTAGGGGGAAATTGTAAATTGAAACAACCTTCTTAAATAGCTATTTGCTACTACACATCAGATGCTTTAAAATATTCATAATCTTTAATAAGGCAAATTTATTCCTAGCAATCTCCCAAGGAGATGTTCAGAAATGAGAAAATATTTATATACAAATATGTTCACAACAGCATGTTTTATATTAATTCATATTTTAGAACAACATTTACATCTACATATTGGGCAATATGGTAATGACAAGAAAAAACTGCATGTGGAATAATATTATTAATAAATAAGAATAGAGAACACAACATGTCATATATTTCATAAATCCAACTGTGTAAAAACTATATCAAACTATTGGCAGTAGATGCCTTAATACATTAACAGTGGTTGTTTCTGGATTCTGGAATTACAGATAATTTTTATCCTCTTTATGCCTTTCTGTATTTTCCTAATTTTTTTTACAGTGAACATAAATAAAAGCAGTACAATTTAATTACATTACACACAAGTATTGAAGTTTTAATTTATAGATTAAGACAAACCAGACAAATATTATAGTCAGATTTGAAATGAGATTTTATATTATATTTCAGCTC
>NW_012137080.1:701426-703015 GCF_000956105.1 Propithecus coquereli | reverse complement strand
TTTCTTTATTCTTTAATTCAGCCAGACTAGGAATACACGGTAGATAGGCTCCCTCCTGGATCTCATATTGGGGTTGAAGAGACCAGGGACCAATCAGTACATTAAAAGACCAAGAATGATTGCAGTAAACGTTGCAAAAGACGCTCCCGTGCAATGATAGAGAGTTAGATGATGGAGCCAGAGCAGGGTGTGACAAGCGTTCTAAAGAGGCTGATTGAAGAACTCTCTGAGGAGGTAAGATATGTAAACTGAAACTGGAAGGATGAAAAGAAATCAGCTCTGTAGTGAAAAGTGGAAACTTGAATTCAAGGAGAGGGCACAGTAATGGCAGAGATCCTAGGTGGGACTGATGTTGGCATGTTCAGGGAATACAGACGAGGATGTGTGGCGTAGGCTGGAGGACTGGAGGAAGGGGAGCAGGAGGAAGAAGTGAGGTTAGCAAGATAAGAGGGAGACTGAACGTGTAGGACCCCGTAGGCCATGTCACATTCTAAACTCAGCAGGAGGTCACTGAAAGATTTAAGCAGAAGAGAGCCCTGATGCCATGTTGGCTGCTGTTCAGATGACACAAGCTGAAGCAGGAAGACCAATGAGAAGTGTGGAATAACACAAAGTATAATTGGTTTTTGTCCCAGGTTCCTGGCACAGAGCTCCTAAAACTCTTGGAATTTTCTGAGTGATGGGAATATCTTTTGTTACTCATAATGAGCCCCTTTCAACTGTGTCTGAGTTTATGCTAATGAGGTGACTAGGAGTGGGTGCCTAGAAACTTCAGGTTGGGGGTGCTGATAGCCAGAGAAAGCAGCCATGTGACTGGAGGGGGTGAAACTTGCAGCACCACTGCCAGGCCTCCAGGGACAGGAGAGTGTTTGGAGGTTGAGTTTGATCACCAGTGGCCAGTGATTTAATTAGTGGGCTCAGAGAGCTTCTGGACTGGTGAATGCTGGAGGTGGGAGGGCGTGGAATGTGGAAACTCCACCCCCTCACCTCTCTGCATGCCTTATGCATCTTTTCCATCCTGCTGTTCCTGAATTATGTCCTTTATGATAGACCAGCATTAGTAAGTCAAGTGCTTTCCTGAGTTCTGTGAATCCTTGTAGGAAGTTAGCCAACCCGAGGAGGGGTCCTGGGAACCCCTGAATTTGTAGTTGGCGGGGCAGCAGTGTGGGCAGCTGGGCGTCTGATGTGGGGGCTGTCCTGTGGGACCCAACTCTTAACCCACCTGGACCTCCACGGAATTGAGTTGAATGTGGGGAGACCCAGTTGGCATCAGAGAATTAGGTGGAGGAACAACCTAACAAGGACGTTATGACATTGAGAAAAGATGTTGCCTTGAACTAAAAAGGTAGCAAGCAGTTAGGAGTGTGAAAGGTGCACATATACGTGATTTAAAAAATAGTTTATAGATAGAGGTATGCTTCTCTCTTAGAATAGTGTCTTAGAGGGGTTAGTATTTTAAATTTTAAGTTTTTTTAAAGCTGATAAGAAATCAGTTAATCTCTAGGAAAGGCAGTTGGCAAAACTAATGTATGAACACCTGTTTTCTATTTCAAGGTCACTTTAGAGATTAGAATAAAATGTAAGATGAT
>NW_012137080.1:697708-699306 GCF_000956105.1 Propithecus coquereli | reverse complement strand
TTTTTTTTTTTTTTGGTAATAGGAGAACATAGAACAATATAGTTTAAATCTAACAGAAGTTCCAGCAAGAGGAGGGCTGGCCTTTGGATATTACCATTGTAGTCATCCACATCTCAGGTGTATTCAAGTCAGGAATTGCTTGTATTCAGAAACAAAAAGCACTTTCCTATATTTCTGCATATTTTTGAAAAGTTTGTAATAGCATCTTTTTAATCTTGTCACCTTAAAATTATCCAAAAATTGGAAGCAAGGAATTGTCATGAAGTTTATGCCCTGAGTAAATACAGAATCTTTTTTTTCTTCTCTTTCCCTCTTCGTAAATGCTGTTTGTTTTAGATTATAGATTTTGTAGAGCATCTGAATGACCACCAGCTATGCAAGTATTGCTCTAAATGTGATTAAAACTAGGTGAGATAATTATCACAAAAATTCTTTTTGTAAGTATCTCAAATGTTTCATTTGATAAAGAAGGAATTTAATAACATTTGTCCAGGCCTGTCTGCTTTCAGCTAGTAATTATGCTACATATTTGTTTTCTTCCCAATTCTTTTGTTTTAAATTTTTTTTTTTTAGACTTGTGCAATCCTAGTCTTGGAAAATTGACATTGTTCTTTATGTGGTATGGTAAATATTGCATGACGTTCACAAAAGAAGTACCTGTGCCAAAAGTACACATTGAAGTATTGCAGTTTATGTGCACCTAAAGTACAATGCGGGTATGACTGATTCTAAGTGGAAAGGAATTCCATGCGGCCAACTCATGGTTCAGACATAGGTTGAGGAGGAACAGTGATACTATGAAGAACTGAAAGTCACAGATCATCAAAAAATGCACAGTAATTACTAATCTTAAATTTCTTCCCCTTCTAACTTTATTTTTAAAACAAAAATAGCAAACAAGTGGCCAGGTTCAACTGATGTGTCAAACCTCTCCCCTCTAGGCTTAGATTTCCCCTTATTGAAGATGCTAGTAAAGAGTGATATTCCCACAGGTAAACAACAAAAGGAGGAAGGAAAGAAGAGTTGTAAAGAAAAAAACCAAACAGTTTCCTCCCACTATATTCTCACCACTCAGCTCAGAACAGGTCTACACCAGGTGTGTGGAGGTTTTCCCCACACGTCAAGGAATTCTCTGGAGGACACCAAGGGGGTGTCCTCTGATTCAATTCGATTCAATTCTGACACTATCTACCTGGAGATAGCATCACATCCCGCAGGTTAAGGGCTCAGTCCCACAAGACTGCCTCCACCTCAGAGGCCAGTCACAAGTTTGAGCCTCCTTGGGTTCCATCCGAAGCAGCTCACAGAGCTCAGGGAGCCATTTACTGATGTTTACCAGTTTATCATAAAGGATATTACGAAAGATAGAGATGAAAGAGGAATAGGAAAAGGTATGGGGAAGAGCACAGAACTTCATGCCCTCTCTGGTCATTCCACCCTCCAGGCAACCTGCAAGCTCTCTGAACCTTGTAGTTCAGGGATTTTTATGGAGCCTTCATCAGGTAGGCATGATTGATTATTAATTTGATCTCCAGCTCCTCTTCCCTTCCTAGAGGATGGGCATGGGGCTGAAAGTTTCAAGCTTCTAATCATGGCTT
>NW_012137080.1:692726-694098 GCF_000956105.1 Propithecus coquereli | reverse complement strand
GTAGATGACCGGTCCCTCTTGTAACCCCTACAGAGTCAAACACTGTTACCATTTCTTGATCCTAGGAATCATTTGTGTCTATATATGTATGTGTACAAGTGTGTGTGTGTGTCTATAATTAATATAAACACATTTCTTTATTATCCAAGTGAAACTTGCTCTGTGCCTTCCTACCTCCACATAAGAGGTGTTGAAGGTTTTTAAAAATTATTTCTTGAAAATGTGTTTTATTATTTTAGCAGCTACATAGTATTCCATTTTAAGGGTATGTCATAATTTCTTTAATGTCCTATTGATGACCATTTGTTGTTTGCTGGTACAAACAGTGCTGCACTAGACATTTAAAATACATGTACATACATTTCCACGGTTTTCTCTATCTGGTTCCATTTTTTAGCATTTCTTTTCCTATGTTTTTTTAAATATCGTGATTGTGATTCTTTTATTATCGAACTGCATAAAGAGATTGATCTTTTCTCATATATGGCAAATCGTGATTAATAGAAAAATAGAAAAATACAGAAATGAATATAAAAGGAAAAGTAACTAGCTATGACCATGTTTCCTTTACAGTGGTTTTCCTAGTATGTGTGATAGAGTTGATATCATACCATAATCACTGATTTTTAGAGATGTTTAACGTGCCAATATCTGTGGTCCTTATGGACGTTATAAATTTGAGCTTGTTGGCATAAGGTATCTGTCATTGAAAGACTTACTAGTATTTCAAGTTGAAAAATAAAAATAAAACAATGACTCGGATTTTTTAAAATGAACTTCAAAGATACAGAAAGTCATTAGTGAATTTTCTTGTTATTTATAGTGGCTTCTAATTATACTCTCTTGCTTTACTTTTGTAAAGGAAAAAAAAAAGTTTTGTTGACTCATTCTTTAGGCAAGGTGATCCAATCATCTAAATTGTTGTGTTCTCCAATGTAAGATCCAAAATGTGTCACTTAAACTATGGTTAAAACAGCGTGGCGTACCACATAAATACATTCATGTGTTGCTTATTGACAATGCATTCTGAGAATTGTGTTAGGTGACTTCTTCATTGTACAGCATCCTGTAATGTACTTACACCAACCTAGATGGTATAGCCTACCACAAACCTAGGCTACAATAAATAGACTCTTACTCCTAGGCTACAGAACTATACAGCATATTACTGTACTGAATATTGTAGGCAACTGTAAGACAATATTAAGTATTTGTGTCTCTAAATATAGCTAGACATAGAAAAGATACAATAAAAATATGGTATAAAAGATAAAAAATGGTGCATCTGTATACGGCACTTACCATGAATGGAGCTTGCAGAACTGGAAGTTGCTCTGGGTGAGTCAGTGAGTGAGTGGTGAGTGAATGTGAA
>NW_012137080.1:691356-692676 GCF_000956105.1 Propithecus coquereli | reverse complement strand
GTACAAAATTCAGTCCCAAACCAGTTATTCCCACAATGCTGTGTCAGACTTGACTAATTTCTTCACCTAGGTGATTTTCATTTTGATTTAATGAAATGAATCAGCCAGTTATTTTAATGATATATAGATAATCCAAAATGTGATCGTGAGAATAATATGTGATGTAATCCTGAGGTGTTGCTATTAGCTAGCTAACTGCATATAATAAAAATTAATGATAATACAAATCTGTTTTCTATGTACTTTTAAAAAATCTATGCCTCTCTAGTAGGTAGGATGTGCTAAGTTATTTTCTGTAACAATTTCTGTATCTTGGTAGATGTACAAAATAGAAGTTTATTTCTTGTTCACACTGCACGTCCAGTGTGGGTAGACAGGAGGGGCCCTCCTCATTGTATCTGCTAGGAGACCTCTACGCGTGGTGTTCCCTCTCTCCAGGCCCTTCCATGATCACTGTGGCTTAGGGAGGAGCCGGGCACATTGCACATTGGCCCATAAAACTTCATACAGATGTAAACATTGTTTTCACTCACATGACATTGGTCAAACCAACTTCAAGAGTGCTCAAAAGAACCAGGATATTTGGTGACAGCCCTAATGACATAGTAATCTCTTTTTAAACAAATATACAAATTGAATACCCTCCTCTAATATTATTCAGTATTCAAACTTATTAAACATTATGCTAAGAGAATGTTTTATATTTTAATTTGCTTTTCCAAACTATGTCCCCTTAACTTTGTCAATGCAAATGATTTTTAATTTTTCACAGGTAATATTGACTCCTATTATGTTATGGAAGGGGATTATGTTCCAAAAGGACCTATTTAGACAGTGTTTTCATTGGTGAAACTATAGCAAAATAAAAATAAAAATTAATATGTAGGAGTCTTACAGTTTTTTGCTGTTATTGGTGATATTATTTAGGGATTCCATAAGCATTTAGAGTATTATAGCAATGATCACTTAACAAGGTCAAAATCATGATGATAAAAACATTCAAACTATTAAGGAAAATAGATTTAGAAACTTAGTTCATTTATTGTGTAGAGGCAATGATGCAGGAGTCAGCAAACTATGGCCCTTGAGCAAAATCCAGCATGTCACCTGCTTTATGTAATTATTAGAACATGGCCATATACATTTGTTCTTATTATATACTGGCTTTGGCTGCCTTTGTGCTATAATGGTGAGGCAAATAGTTACCACAGAGACCATGTGGCCCCCAAAGCTGAAAATATTTCATATCTGGCCCTTTAGAGAAAATATTGGCTAACTATTGGACCGAAGGAAAAATACAAGGCAAGGAAAAAAATAAGA
>NW_012137080.1:686208-687604 GCF_000956105.1 Propithecus coquereli | reverse complement strand
TAGTGTATCTTTTTAAAAATAAGATGCATAAATTATTTTGAAGATATTTTATTTGCCAAGATCTAAGAATACTTGGGAGTCTAATCCCATGCTAGACGTGGATCTTAAAGATGCTAGTGGATATTGCATGTACATTGAGCTTAATCGATGCCCCTTGATGGTTTTAGTGATGTACCTTTTCATCTAAATGACCCAACTTCAGCTGTCATCACTCAGATTCAGTATTTGGATAGTTATGCATCTTTCAGGCGGGGTGGCTGTCACTTTTTCTCTTTTCTCCCGTCTGAGCCTGACAGTAGTTGATGAGTTTTGAATTGCTGCTCCAAGGTAATAGTCAAGGCAAGAATTGTTTCTCACACCCTCATTTCAAATAAAATTGTATTAAATACAGGCAGTCAATACTTGAGAACTTTGAGTTGTATCTCTTCAATCTATGCTTCCTAATTACCATCAATACTTCAATTTTCTTGGCTTTCGTTTTCCATATTTGTGTTGTGATGGGGTTAGAATTTTATAGACCATCTCAACTCTTACATTTTACAATTTTGTTTAAAAAAAAACTAAACTAAAAAAATTCAGTTGCCCTTTTCACCCTCAGTCCACGGTACTTTATAGTGTGAATATAGAAAAATAAGGTCATCTTAAACAAGGTACTGTCTAGCAATCCTATGAGAGATGTCAAAGTGACTCCTCCGAAATAACAGTATTTGCTGTCAGTGATTATGTTTACTACTTGCTAATGAAGGGTGAAATATTCTGATAGCTGCTAATGTCTACTTGGCTGTGAGAATTAAAGGTGAACTGCAGTCATTTAGAGCACTTTATTTCACAGATTATTTGATGGTCTATCAAGTAGCTGTTTTGTACTATCGCGTAATCTGCAAAGTGAAGAATGTGAAAAGAGAATGTTCACTCAACCCTTCCTTACTTTAAACATATTTCAGGGGGAAAAGTATCATCATAATTAGCATCACCATCATTGCCGGCGTTATTTTTATCAACATCAGACACTTCACATTCTGAGCTTCAGTAGTAGTACCTGAGCCATGCTTTATGGCCAGGAAAATGACTTCAGCTGGTTGATACTCACTGACTACTCATCGTGTGCCATGCCTTGTGCTAAGTCCCTCATGTGTATTACACTACATAATCCTCATCACTGTTTCACACATGGGGAAACTGAGGCACAAAATTTAGTAACTTTCTCAGTGAAGGAGTAACAAAGATAGGATTCAAACTAAGACATTTGGACTTCAGATCCTGAAGTCGTAACCACTATGCTCCATTGCCTTCTGTATTCTTGAAAATTAACTTGAATGAGTCTGTTTGCAATTGAGGAAAATTATTGTAAATCAAAGATAGCAGAGCTTTCTTGGAAATTCAGATTATTTATGTC
>NW_012137080.1:684845-686158 GCF_000956105.1 Propithecus coquereli | reverse complement strand
TTAGCCTCCAAATTGATAGACAGGATGGTTTTTTTCCCTCTGCCGTTGCGATTTTCAAACATATTCTGGGTCCCATAGTACGCCATTTTGAGAAACATGCTCTTCCCTACCATTCATCCATTCACTCATCAAATATCTGTGGAGCTTTCATTGATCATTTTCTAGATGTTTGGAGTACATCAAACAGACAAAAATCCACTGCAAAACTTAATGAGGAAGTAAATAATATAGCATGTTATATATTAATTATATAGCTTTGGGGAAAAATTGACCAGGAAAATAGGCTGGGGTAGGAGGTATAATTTTAATTGACTTTGAAAGATGATATTTATTTTCTAGTTTTCTACATTACTTATTTTTACTTTGAATTTGTGTTTCTAACCTGTGGACAGAGAGTGGGGGTTGGGGACCTCAAATGTTCTTTCTGCTGAATTCAGTGTGAGCAGGCTCAGTAGTGGAATAGCACAGGAATAGTTGGTCACCAGTGTGTGCATTTCAGTCCACTTCTTTTGCTTTTAGTGTGCCTGAGTGGAAAATCTTCCCATATTCTCTCTCTCTAGGCTCTGATTTGTTATGGGAAGGAGGAAATAGCATTTTTTTTTTCTAGTTACTGTTCTGAGTTGTCTTGCTGATTTCTTTCTAAAATCCTGAGTTCCAGGATTAGGTTTTCTAACAGACTAAATTTAGGATAAATTTAGGACTTAATCTTGGGTAGTCTTCATAGCTGTGGAAAGATTACAGAAAGGGGGGAAAATGCACTAAAAGTCCACATTTAGCACAAGGGCAGGTCTTCTCATAATTATCTTTTTTGTGCTGGTACTTCAAGGTCGAATGAGAAAGTGTGTAAAAAACAAAGATGTAAAGATACAGCGTGGTGTGGAATAGTGGTTTTCACACTCCATGCCTGTTCCCTAGCACCCTGGAATCCTTTTTTAAAATTAAAACTTATGAATTTCTAACACATATAAAACAGAAAAATGGGCCTATTTGTGCATGTGGGGTGTGTGTGTGTGTGTGTGTCTGTGGTGGGACAGAAGCCAAGGGGATGCTACCTGCTTCTGTAGTACTAGGACAGGACGTCGATGTCACACAGGTCTGCCTTGAAACACTAGCCGGGCCACTTTTGCTTTGCCCTGAACATTTTGAGCTTAGGTATGAATGTTAAAACACGATAGGTCAGGAAAATTATGGCATCAGACTGAAAGATTTATCTTTTGTATGGTCTCCTATGTAATAGATACATGTAGCATGTATTATGTGCCAGGTATTGTTCTAAGTGCATTTTGCAAATTAAAAAATTTCATCCTTACAAC
>NW_012137080.1:675209-680730 GCF_000956105.1 Propithecus coquereli | reverse complement strand
TATATGGTATTAATAAAAACTTATAGACACTTCTTTCCAATTTAACATTTTTTTCTTGAAAACCTGCAAGGAGCAAATCCCTACACAAGATATGTAAAGGAAAGAAGAGTGACTACAAAAGAATTTCTGCTTCTAATAAGTATGATGAAGAAGAGGGACAAAAGACTAACCGAATGGCAAGAGTTCATGTTAGAGGAATACCTATTAATAGTTCCTCTAAAGGCAATGGAAAGTATGTATGTTAAAAAGAGAGCAGAATCACAGCTTGTTAAAAGGGTAAGGAATGGCTGTGTTTGGGAGTGATGTGAGGTAGATGGAAAAGACAGACAGGATTTCAACATGATAATTGAAGGGCCACCCTCTGCCAGCTAGAAGGAGCAAACAACAACAACAACAACAACAACAACAACAAAAATGTAAGGAATCAGAAAAGTTCAGCTTATTTTTTTCAGCAAATAATGATGCCTCTGGTGTTACTAAAAGGTAGAGCAGTTGCACACCAGGGGATATTGGCACATAAATAGTGGCGATTTGTCCTTAAAGATTTCAGAACACTTAGGGATTTGAAAACTACAGAAGATGAAGACTGAAGCTGTGCGTTAGGGAGAGTTAGCTATTGTGAGATGGATTTGGGTGAGAAGAGATGACAGGAAGGCTGTTTCGATGGCTTGAGGTAGTGGCGGTGGCACTGTTAAGAAGCAGGATAGGAGAATGGAAGGGTCGTGGCAGGAAGGGGGTCTGCCTGGGATCTGGGGATGAGGGAGATTTGAGAGCTCTGGCATTGTGGTGACAATTTATGTTATTTAAACATAACAAGATGGTGGTGAATTGATGAGCGTTGGGGAGGAGGAAAGAGTTCTGGAATTGTCCAGAGTACACAGAGTTAGGGGAGCTCCTCAGCACACCTGTCAGTGGGGATGTGGGTGCTAGAAAAGGGGCAGTCTTCTGTGAAAAAATATGACATGAAGAAAATATTTATAGCATAATCCATGAGGTATTTAAAAAAAAGTCACTCAAAGAGCATGGCAAGACAAAATGATTTAAGACGGTAGTTATCTGCTAGCCATTCACTAAGGACAAAAGTCTGAATTACTGTAGGGAGGAAAATGAAGTAAGCTAGTTTGATTATTTTTAGAAGAAATACATTAATTAGAAGTTAAATCAATAAAGAGGAAATGCAAATGTGCAGAAGAGATTTTGAATGACGATAAGAAGGGCAGAGGGATATCTTCATGTAGCACCTTTTCCTAACCCCCACCATGTCAGCAAATGCCACACTGAACAGGCGTTGGAGAACATCTTAGGTCTAAGCTCTGAAACTATCAGCTATTCTTCCAAACCTCAACATTGAGGATGAGGAACTGCCAGGGAAGAATGAAGAGAGGGCTACAGTGAGGCATAGACTATAGGAAGGTCGCTGCAGGAAGCAAGTGGTATTTATTTAGATGTCCAATGGAAATACATCAGACCTACAATGATGACTAAAACATGGTCCCTGACCTTGCAGAGTTAATGATTACAATCTAAGTAGATAAATCTAATGAGAAGAAAACCTATATGCAGGAGGTAGATCCAATCCAGCCATGGGAGTATGTAGTACAGGTTCAAAGATGGCTTCTTGGAGAGTTGATATCTAACTCAAGTAATGAGTAATTTTTAGCATAAGCCAGGAAAAGAGCATGGGGTGGGAGGGTATGCATTTGAGGCAAGGGAAGAAACATAATCAGAGGGGATCAATAGGGAAGTAATTTGGTTTAGTTTGCCTATTTGTATCTTATTTGTTTGATTTGTATTCTGCCTGGTACTTATTTTCACATAGGGTGAAATTATTTTTCTCCAAAATGGTAACCAATTTCCCTAGCACTATTAATTGAACAATTCTTCAGTTTCCAACTTATTTGTGATATTTCTTTTAATGATACATTTAAAAATTAGTATAGGCTCTTCTTGATGTTATTCTGTTCTTTTCTGTTTCATTTCATCTCATTCTATGCTAGCCCAAGCTGTTCTCTAAAGTTTCTGCATATGTTCTGAAAAGATTATTTATAGGTATTTTATATTTCCCCTAATATTATGAATAAGTACTTTTCCATTTCACTCAGTACATTTGAGATAATGCTAAAGTATTATAATGCTGTTGGTTTCTGCATTTTATCATACATTCAGCTATTTTACTGAGCTTTTCTTTATTCTACAATTTTTAATACTCTCCTGTATTTACTAGGTATTTAATTCCACCCACAACTAATATATTTGTCTTCTTCTTTGTAATAATTATTCTTTTTATTTTGTTACTGCCATTACACCTGCTAGAACTTTCAGAATAATAATAAACCATGGTTGTAAAGTGGCTATCATTTTTTCCCCTGATTTTAAGGAAATTTATCCAGTTGTACTTTAACGTTAAATATGATATTAAATATTTTGAGATAGATATTCTGTGTTATGTTAAGATAATAATTTTATATTTTTAGCTTTTGAAGAACTATAAGAGTTGGTGCAGAATATTGTACAATGTCTTCTTGAGCTATAAATGTAACATATTGTATATATTCTTTTCTCTTTTTTAGTATTACATAATATTTCAAATATATATATAAGTGTCTAAAGAGAAAAATATTGCACATCTTACCTTTATCAAATCTTAACATTGCTTCATGCTGTTTTTCTTGTTATTGTTGTTAAATAAAACATAATGCAGAAAGTTGAAGACCTTTCTCAATCATACTGGATGGCCACTGTTCACCCCCCATTGAATGACTAATTAATCTTCTCCCCACTTCTGTTATGTACTCATCTTTGCAGCTATATTTGGGTATATGTCTGAGCTCTCTATCTGCCTCTCCCTGTCCAATACCCTAGTACCACATTGTCTTAATCACATTGATTTTTAATTGCCAATGTAGATCTTTTTTTTTAGATTTTTTTTTTATTTCAGCATATTATGGGGGTACAGATGTTTAGGTTACGTATGTTGCCCTTGCCTCGCCACTCCCCCCAAGTCCGAGTTTCAAATATGTCCATCGTTCGGGTGGTGCGCATTGCACTCTTTGTGTATGCAAATACCGTTCCCTCCTCTCTCCTCCCCCCTCCCCCCTGCCCAACATCCAATAAATGTTATTCTTATATGTACATTTATGTGTTGATCGGTTAATACCAATTTGATGGTGAGTACATGTGGTGCTTGTCTTTCCATTCTTGGGATACCTTACTTAGTAGAATGTGGCCAACATAGATCTTGATATTACGTAAGGCAAATCCTTTCACTCCCTTTTTCCAATTTTTTTTTACTTTTTTATATGATTTTTACATAAGTTCATCAAGTTCTGCTGAAAACTCTTCCAAAATATTTATTGCAATCACATTATATTTATACATAATTTGATAAAAATTGATACCTCTATCTCTCTTCATTTCTTCAAGGCTTTTTTTATGTCATTCATTTTGTAACTTTTTGTCATCTTATATGCAAAGTACTTCTATTTTACTATATTTATTCTTAGAGATCTTTATCACTATTGAGATTTTCTGTTTTGTGTTACCTTTGTGAATGGGTTATTTCTGGGGGTATAGGAATGCTGTGGTGTGGCAGAGAAGAGAGAGCTTAGGAATTTTAGCCAATCAATGTTTAATTTGCTTATTGAACATCTCCATCTTGTTTCTCTTGTCCATTTAGTTCAGACTGTCCCATGAAATTATGTTCATTTGCCATTAATTCCTCCTTTAAGTATCGATTGTATTTAATTATCTTTGTTAGCATTTGATTTATTCATGGATTCTCTTCTTTAGAGGCTTATGTTGAATAGGAAGTCTTTTGTTCCATTCTCTTTTCCATTCTTCTTCCACTCCTCACTCCTACTTTATCTTTGGGGCCTTGCAGCATTTCCAATATAGCACGTTAACATTTTTTGTCTCAATGTAGAGTTATTTCAAGGATTCTTCAACGGGTCTGTTCTACTTTCAGTGCTTAAATGCTGCATATTGAGAGCAGTTTTGGCCTCTGGGTAGATACAGCATTTGAATGGTCCTAACTTAGCAGCAAATGATGATAGAGGTAGAGGAGATGATACATATGGCGATACCAGAAAATGCAAGACTCGTGCACCATGATTGATAGTGGAGAAATGCAAACACATTTTCCTCTCTACTTCCTAGTTGGCTTGCTCTTGAATTTCAGAGATCAAAGTAAACATGGGCCCCAAATTATGCTATCCCAGCTGTTTAAGAGCTGTGTTTTCATGGGAATGTTTCTTATATGCATGACTGTCTTCCTCGGTTTTCAGTGTAGCAAATCTTTGTCCATTTGTGTGCCTTAATTAATGTTTTAAGAAAAGTCAGTGGATGGCATATTTAGCGGATTTTGTTAACAATTTGGAAATGTTTGAATCAGTGTTTTCTTCATCTCTGTGTCCTCAGTATCTAGCTAGCATGGTGACTGGCAGATGGTATTCATTGAAAAAATTTTCACTGAACAGAATTAAATCTCATTGATCAGTGTGATGATATTTGATTTCTACTTTTCTGTGTATAGCTTAGCACTTTATGATACAGAAATGATCCAAGTAAAATAATAGTATGCATTTTTTTCTTATCTAAAGTTTCTCTCCATGAGATTGGGGCAATAAGTTCTAGCTCTTAAATTTTTAATCAGAATTACTTAGATGTTTTTTAAAAATGTGTTTAACTCTAGAAAGGTCTATAGCAATGCAACTTCAACTCATTGTTGCTTTTATCCTCACTGTTGTCAATGAATGTAATCATAAACTGCTGTCTCCACATTGGAAGCTGGAGACAGAGATTCAAGATTTTCATGAACTTCCTATTAGTCAAATAGAACTCTTAAGTCCACAGTATGTTAACTGCAGCCAACAAGTCTAAACAGTTTTACTCTGTTGCTTAATTTCAGTAAGTCTGACACAGAGTAGAAAGGCTACTATTATCCAAAAGTGTTGCTTTTTACAAGTGTAGCCTGACATTTTTCAATGGATGTGAACTTGCTTGCTACTTCGCAGGCTTTCATTAAATATCCCAAATACACATAACCAATAACGTATTTGGAATTGATCAATTTATCTTTATGGATATTTGAAAATTTTCAGTAACTCGGTATGTTCTTAAGTAATGATCCATGGTTTAAATAACTGGGTGGCAGGCTAAATTAGGAGAACATCTCAAATCACAGGTGCAAACATGATGGATTTGGACCATCTTCAGCCCTGAAAATGAAATGAAAGCTTAACGTTTTGTTCAAGAGGAGCCTGGATCTTTCTTCACTGCCTCTTGGCAAAAATGTTTGGCCTTTGCTTAGTGTTGTTTATACTTTTCTCTTGATATACAGCATCATTGTATTTTTGTGTAGTCATATTTATCCTTCGCTTTCTTTATGGTTCTTCCTTAGTGATTATGCTTAAAGATTTATTCTCCTGACTTTTCTTCATAGTATCTTATGGTCAGGTTTTTAAACATTTGATGATTTAATCAATTAGATAATATTTAGTGTATGATGTGAAAATAAGGACAT